>NW_012047004.1:0-384 GCF_000956235.1 Wasmannia auropunctata
AAAGTGTAAAAAGTGCAAAGAGTGTAAGTGCACTGGTCAAGTTCCCAGTCGTGAGTCGCCGCGAGTTACAGTGAGTGCGACGTGTTCTGTGGCAAGTGTCTTGCCACATGGTGACAAGTGTCTTGTCACAAGTGCCCAGTGCATCGGTGGAGCCGCCATTGCCAGCGAACTGTAAGTATAGTGAAGACGGGCCGGCGAGTGTGAAGACGGGCACCGAGGACGTGAAGCGGGCTCGGGCAAGGGTGACGGGCGCGGGCTGCCGCACATGGCTGCGGGCGTGACTCTGCACTTTGTAGATAGCGCCTAAAGTCCTCTGTGCGGTATCTCCAACGGACGCCTGTGTTTTTCGGAACATAGGCGTTCGTCCCGCCATCTTTTTCCGAG
>NW_012047005.1:0-490 GCF_000956235.1 Wasmannia auropunctata
CCTGCGACCGACACGGAGTGGCGACGCGAAAGTTGGGCACCAGACGTGCTCAATGGCACATCACTCGCAAAACGCAATGTTAACGCGATAGCGCGAAAAATACTCTTGCGCGCGACAATACTTTAAAATCCATGGACGAACGCCACTCCCAAGGTCGATCGCACGAGGGCCAGCCGGCTCTACCTAACGGCAAAGGGGCAGGGCGAGACTATAAGGGCGAGTTAGGTTACGGGCGATAGAATGGTGCGGGGCGGGCGAAAGAATTCGTACTCCAGAGTTGATAATAATAATACTGTTTAATACCCGCGTGGCAAGGCGGTAAGAAACAGCCGGAAACAAACAACAGTTCGGTAATAGCAAAAAAAATTAACAAAAAAGAAAAGACTGATTTGGCGTTATTAAACGCAGGTAATCCGGCGGCAAGATAATTTCCGGTTTAAGAAAGAAAAGAAACTGGTAACGAAATTCGACCGGTATATGAGAACGCAAT
>NW_012047006.1:0-583 GCF_000956235.1 Wasmannia auropunctata
ATTTCTTCCTATCTTTAATTTTTCTTGTCACGTAATTTGCTACTTGTTATCGAAANCCCTTTTTAATTTCTGCTAGTCCTCATTACGCTATCTATTGCATTTCTTGTTTTTATTTTTTACGTATACATTGAAAATAATACAACATGGGTTTTATTTGTTTAATTTGATACAATTTTTTTTTTAGGTATATTTTTTTAGTTTTTAATTCAATTACAATAAACATACATAAAATAATATTTTAATATCACTTCTTTTTGGTAATATTATATTTTAATTTTATTAAATAAAATTTTTAAAAAATCATGTATACGTTAATACAACTTGGATTTTGTTTGTTTAATTTAATACAATAGTTTTTTTTTGGGGTATATTAATTACAAAATAATTTTGCGTGATTGTTATTTATTGAAAATAATGCCACTTCTTTTTTTATTATTTTTTATAATTTAACAACAGTTTTTTTTCTAAATTATATTATAAATATATTTAAGTTGATACAAAGGTCTCATTTTTTTCAATTTAATACAATTTTTTTGGAGGTAAAATAATATCCTACCACAACTCTTAAAAAAAAAAAAAAAAA
>NW_012047007.1:0-920 GCF_000956235.1 Wasmannia auropunctata
TCGTAAGCGCCATAGAATCATAAATGCGTCACGCATACACGATTCCGAGAGCGAAGATTCGAGAAAAACGTCGGAGATGCTTCTACATGCACACATACAAAAGAGACCCTTGTCCACGCAATTGTCTACCACGTCAACATCTTACTCGTGTACTTTTCCATGCCTCGTTGTCGCCAACGCTACGTGGCCGATCTTACGTATCGGTCACGTGAACCAATAAAATTTTGGAAAGGGTGATTGCGTGGAGGGTCGCTGTCGCTGGGCAAGCGACGACTCAGGTCATTCGTGTCGTAGCCGAGCTAACGAGAACATCTCGCAGTAAACGTACGAAAGCATCTCTGACGCGAATCTCAAATCGAAGCGAGGACTCAGGGCGTTCTTTGTGTTCGCCCCCAGGCGTTGTCCGAACACGACTCAGGGCAGTTCGTCTGCCCCCAAGCGCTGTCGTGATACAATTATTTTATATACGATTTAAGATTTAATTATAATTGTCGTGATACAGTGATTTCATATACGATTCAAGATTTAATTATAATAAACTTGTTTACGCGAAAACACGCGTGTGGATATTAATTTATCCCACCGATCCACATTCCAACAAGATTATTCGTTGATACATATTATTTTAAAGTTATTAGTGAATATATGTACATTTAATCTTTTTAATTCACATAAAATATTTACTATTAATAAATAATGTATTGTTAGCATGAATTGCATGTATTATATTTCCATGAGTTTATATATAAAAAACGGCGGCGCCAAGTATGCTGCTGCTGGAGATTTCTTCCTATCTTTGATTTTTCTTGTCACGTAATTTGCTACTTGTTATCGAAATCCCTTTTTAATTTCTGCGGTCCTCATTACGCTATCTATTGCATTTCTTGATTTTATTTTTTACGTATACATTGAAAATAATA
>NW_012047008.1:0-366 GCF_000956235.1 Wasmannia auropunctata
CAAATTAAATTGAGAGAAGGCCAATACCAGTCATATGAAATCAGGATCTTATTGTTAGTGCTTCTAATATTTCTACACTGTTAAATCTATATCTATTACTGTCAAATTTAATTCTATATTTAAGTCGCCATTGCTCTTATTTAATATGTAGTTATTTTTAAATAAAACGATGGAATTTAACCCAAATTTGAGTTATTTTAATATTTGAACTGTTTTAAAGTATTTAAGAATCCAATAATTATATTAAACCTTCAAGCTGATTACTGGAATATTGCAACTTTTCGCAGCATTACACTGTTAAATCTATAGTGTAAAATTTAACTCTATTTAAGTCGACACTGCTCCTACTTAATATATAGTTATTTT
>NW_012047009.1:0-531 GCF_000956235.1 Wasmannia auropunctata
ACACTTAAACATAAACATTAAATTTTCTTAGACTAATAAGAAAATTTATTGTTTATGTTTAAGTGTTAAGTGTTTCTTAGACTAATAAGAAAATTTAATGTTTATGTTTAAGTGTAAAACTAATAACTAATAAAAAAATTATTACTCTATTAATGTAATTAGTTTTGTAATGTGTGTATTCAGTGTAATACGTATTAAAGACGATACAAATTAAATTAAACTTTAAAAAGAACACAAAATTTAAAAATCTATTAATTCCTATATTTTTAATGATATCATTATCCGTTAATTTGATATAAACGCATTTGGATTAAATAGTTTAATTTGACAAATTTCAATCTTGTATTAACATATTCAGTTTTTTCATATTAAAAATGGTTTATCTATCGGTATTACAAAAATATTCATGTTGACTTTTAGCCGGGCAGAGAGAAGGGATAACAGAGGAGAAGACACTCTCTAGTAATGCACGATTACTTATGAGAATTACAGAAACGAAATATTTATTGTACGATAGATAGTACACATACA
>NW_012047010.1:0-564 GCF_000956235.1 Wasmannia auropunctata
ACCTTGCATTAAAACATAAATTCTAGATCAACTCCCTGTCCTTCCGTCGCGCTCATTAATTTATTTCCGTCACATTTCGGCACGTCACGTAAGCTCCGAGAGAGTCAGAGTCGAATTAATGCCTCGCTCGATAACAGCTCGATATTAATCGGCAGCGGATCGCTTTGTTTCCGCGCCGAGAACTCGACCTTTGTATTTCGCGCGTCGCGCATAATTTATTTAGTTATACATTTTTTATTAAAAAAATGTAAATAGTTATTTTAATACTAAACGAAGCACTTCTCTTCGCACATTCAAACGTTGACATATATAATTTGTATTAGTCACATTTTCATTACCTCCCAAAAATAACTGAAAATACAAAATATTTTTGGTATTAATCTTAGTCGATAATACTATATTATCTTTAATATTTGTGAGATTTGAACATAATTAGACGAATAATTAAATGAACGTGGATGATAGATCATTTTGAATGAAATATATAATTCAAAGTTGCATTTGTCAAATTCCAAACCATCATTAACATATTTAATCAAATTGTTTTGAAATATTAATATAATT
>NW_012047011.1:0-785 GCF_000956235.1 Wasmannia auropunctata
AACATTGTTACTCGTTCTACAGCAGATCTTATGGTATTATTGCTAATATTATCGTCGATTATTATACTATGTTCATTTGGTAAATGTACTGGTAAACGAAATATAGCATGACTCTTTTCTTGTAAAGGTTTACTTAAAATACGCCAACATGCTTCTACAGGTCCGATATAACGAGCTTCGATAAAATCTTGAATTTCATCGTGAACTATCGTTTTATCTATATTTTCTCCGATAATTACAGATGCAGCATCGTGACCTTTATAAATATATTTATATAAATATTTTACAGAACGTATACTTGAAACTATCTACATTAATATGACTATTAAATAAAAGTAAAAGTGTTGGATTAAATGGAACAACGAATCGATTATCAACAACGTATCGTCCAGGTCTTTCATATAGTAATCCATTATTTCTTCGACGATATAGTGGATAATCATTTTCATTCATAGTCGTTTCAGGTTGAAATAATTTTGGAAAGTGTTTCGAACATTTATTGTTTACTAGCGGTTACCCGGCATGCGTTGCAATGCTACTTAAAGAAAAGAAAGTGCTTGTGTTTTATTCCGTTTATTAAAGTGCTTTTGGATACACAATATTTTTTGTTTTTCCATCTGGTGCGTACACGAATAAATCAGAAGGTTTTCCGACGCGTGAGCAGGCCACATACAACTGTCCATGTGAGAAGCATGGATTTTCCAAATTTAGTCCACACACTTGTAGCGTATTGTCCCTGTGCTTTGTTGATGGTCATTGCAAATGCGAGTCGCACCGGAAACTGC
>NW_012047012.1:0-568 GCF_000956235.1 Wasmannia auropunctata
TGGTTGACAATGAATCAAAATTCGAACAAATAAATTACGAAGTCGTCTTGGCATCATCCAAATTTTTGCTTCATTCATAGCACGATACCATTCTTCGTCATCTTCTATGAATCCTAATGCCAAACATGTTGCGGTAAAAGTACTATGTACTTCGTTATTAACTGTTTTTAATTCTTGAAAACTTGTAGCTCCTCTAACATGTAAAAAAAGTATACGTAAATGATACAATTCTATTTGAGAGGGGCTAACAGAATACATACGTCCAATACAATTAAAGTATCTTTGACGCTTCTCCCATCGATTGATGGTTCTGCCATTAATTGTTATCTTTTTGAATACGTAATTAGCTGGAATATCACTATATAAATATTGTTTTGCTTCTTCGTCTCGAGCATTTAATGCAAAATAATCTAACAACATTGTTACTCGTTCTACAGCAGATCTTATGGTATTATTGCTAATATTATCGTCGATTATTATACTATGTTCATTTGGTAAATGTACTGGTAAACGAAATATAGCATGACTCTTTTCTTGTAAAGGTTTACTTAAAATACGCCAACATGCT
>NW_012047013.1:0-413 GCF_000956235.1 Wasmannia auropunctata
CCTGCCGATTTGGCAATATGGTCAGCCCTTTCATTCCCTTCAATGCCCACATGTGCGGGACACCAAGTGAATCTGATAGATAAGTCATGTTTCAGATAAAAAACAATTCTATTGTATAAGTCTCGAATGGATGGATTGAGGCTAAGGAAAGGAGAGTTAGCTTTTTTAATAGGTTCTGAACATGTGGCCAAAATTTTAAGAGTACTCAGGGATGTGCCAGAGGCCTGGTCCTAGATTATCAGAGAAGCGCGACCGGTGTTACGAGTCCTGATTGGACTCGCAAATGGCCAATCATAAGATTGCTTTATCGCTATTATAAATGGCTGCCGAATAAATCAATCTTATAATTGGCCATTCGACGCCATTTTTAATATTTTCTAGTACTTTTGCGATACTGCCATAAGCCGGTCGCA
>NW_012047014.1:0-356 GCF_000956235.1 Wasmannia auropunctata
CACCCGTACCTACTTGAACAGGGATACGCGTGGAAAGTGTGTTTGTGACTGTGTCATGATTTATGAAAAATGCAATTTTTATATATAGTCTAGCGATAGTTCCGATTTTTTCAGCACCCTCATTTTTTCCCACTTTTAGAGAGAGTCGGGACATAGAAATACTTCAAAAAAAAAAAAAAATTCTTAAAATTCCAGGACCTACCCCTTCGTATGCAGCTCGACGAGAGAAACGAGAAAGGTCCTTTTCGCCATGCCTCTATCTCTCGTCCTTTCGCCTGTAGAGGTCGTTCTTGACTTTTCAGAAACTTTCAAAAACTCCCACAGCTAAACGGCTGGAGATAGAGCCATGGTGAAGA
>NW_012047015.1:0-464 GCF_000956235.1 Wasmannia auropunctata
TTTTTCGATCGGAAGGCCGGGACTCCCGCTTCCCTCCGATCGCAAAAAGAGCCGAGCTCGCTCTGAGGTTACAAGGACTCAGTATGCTTCAGGATAACGGCCTACGAGGTAAGCTCGCGTTATCCTGAAGCGAGGAATCAGGCTGAGGACCTCCCACGGAGTCATACATATACCGGGTGTGGGTGTTTCTCCCTTACGAGATTTGTGGTGGCGCCTGCGGCGCCTAGCGGCGGCGCCGCGCACCACTCTCGTCACATGGCGGGCGCGCGCGGGCTCGGCGCGCGGGCCAAACGCGCGTGCATTATCGAAAGCGTACCGCTTCAGCCGCTATGACGCAACGGTCTCCCAAAACGAAGCCCGGCTGCACCATTCTCTAGTGTCCCCACCACATGGGTACCCTCTTACGCAATCAGGGTCCTATTCGAGCTCGCAGAGCCCCCCTCCCCTCTCACGCACACTTATTT
>NW_012047016.1:0-922 GCF_000956235.1 Wasmannia auropunctata
ATTTTCTCTTGAGTCATTAAATTTCCGAACAACGAGATTTTTTCTGTAGTGAGGCACTCTCTATAACGTGCCTGGCGCCCAATTCTTGTTCCCGTTTTCGATAGGCGAGATGCCTGAGTCACGGTTAATCACGCATTAGATTCCACTTTATCGTTTTCGCGGAATTACGCGGGTCGGACGAGCGACGAAGTTGCACCACGCTCGTGAGTGCGGTCGCAACAGATAAGAAAACAGATAAGAAAACATATTCATTAAAAATCAACATTAAACAAAAAGAAATATAATTTTGTTTTATTTTTATTATTTAGTTTTTGTATTACTTTTATTAATAAATATTAATATGATAAAATATAAAAACAAAGTTGATTAGAAAAATATAATGTTACATTTGTTTATTTAATATTATTTATATTTATAACGAAATGTAGTTTATTTTATAATATATTATAATGTTCACATTTCCATTATATTTTCTTAGTATGTAACGCAATAAAAATTCATATACTTTGCATACATATATATTATACTTAATAATATTATCTATTTTTAAGAGGATGCTAAAGCCGTCTGTTTTATCGACAAAAATACCATTTTTGTTGGTTACTAACTACTTCGTATTAATCGCATAAAATAAAATTTCCTTTTCCACGATTAAAACACACATGCTAATGTATCTGGCTCTGGTGCATTTTGTACCAAAAACGGGAAAAAATGAAATAATTACAGATTTCGTTATCCATTTTAACCTCAACATGGCGACTAATGCTATCAATTTACCAAAACGTTTATTTCGTGGAAAAGTTAGGCAGGTTATATGCTCGAAATGAAGGCAGAGCCAGATGTACAATAAAGAAATGAGTATGTGTGAGTCGTTAGAATTAAGTATAAAAGCCTAAATAAAGATATATTGGTAACCGACAAA
>NW_012047017.1:0-1171 GCF_000956235.1 Wasmannia auropunctata
TAGCCACCTGAGCGTGCCAACACGGGAGCGCACCTGGAGGTACCGCCGACGAAAGGACATCGCCGCTAATTTGAATGCCGCGCGCGGGGACACAGGACCCGCGGCGCTACGCGCCACACGCGATTCGTGGAGATCGCGAGCTCGCGCGCCCGCCAATTAGGGGCGCGGAAGGATGCATCACGTGGGCCCACCGGCCCGGCGAGATCACGGAAGCAGCGACACTCGGCACTTGTGCTGTGGTGGTGACGTTGGAAGGACGCAGGACAGAGTACGAGCCTGAGAGTTGCTATAATAGCCAGAGAGGATCTAGTGAGAGATAGCCGTGATCGAGCTGCCGTTCCCGAGACGAGGAGTTTCCGGTGAGACGAGCGCACTTATGTAAAACCGCCGATTTTCTTTGTGTCAGACGGGCTGCACGGAGCACGTATTTCTCGTTGTCGTTTTCGTTAGTGATTCGGCTGTAGCCGATAAAGATACCATTAGTTTCAGCACCCCGTCTGACTTCGCGTTTTAAGATATTTTCTTACAGGACTCCCGCGCTACGCGCCCGCCGAGCGCCACAGCCAAGCCAGCCTATGTAATTGTGTCCCCGTCCTTGTGCGTGTGTGATAATTCGCGTTTCCGGGGAGGCCTTGCGCCCCTGTTACGGGATTTTAGAGAGTTTCGAGAGATCACGGGATCCCGCGGGACGTGTTCGTTCCCGAGTTTTGATTTCGCTGTGTCGATCACGCTTGCCCGTGTACGCCGAGCGCTCCGCGCCGGCGTACTAGCGAATATCACGCCCGCACTGCATGCTTTCCAATTTCGCATGTTACGCGGATGCGAGGGGCATGTAATCTGCGAGTCGTACCGCCGAAGGGGAAACCGCTCTAAATTTTCCGTTTTCTGAGATACGATCTCGTCTTACGATCGTGAAAAGCGCGAATTGCGAGTTTCCGTTCACTTCGTGCACGCTGCACTGTTGCGCGTCTTGAGTGTTCCCGTCACTTATATTTCCGTTCGTATTTTCAACTGTAATATTCGTCCGCTTAATACACTTGTTATTTTCATTATTAATCATTACTGTCATTTCTTTCAGCCTATTCTCGCTCCCCGAACCTTGACCGTTTTCCTTCGACTCACCCCCTTTACCATTACTGTAACTGAGCAACCGGTTATCGCCGTCCTTGTC
>NW_012047018.1:0-360 GCF_000956235.1 Wasmannia auropunctata
TTCTTCATCTCCTCGCTCCCTTCCTCCGTCCTCATCCACCGATCTAAATCCGTTAGCGATTGCGTTCTTTCCCTCTCTCCCCCCCTCAGTTTACTTACTGGTCCCCTTTCCATCTTCCGATTATCCATCTCTATATTCTTTCTCTATGCCTCTAGCCTCGCCGCGCCACCTACCCACGCCGCTCTCTTCCCGCCGCTCGCTCCTCCCTCTCCACCCTTCACCCCCTCCGCTCACGCTTATCGCCACCCGTCTACCGCACTCTTCTCACCTAACCTCACACTTTACCTCCAAGCCTCTCTACACAAAACCCCTCACAACGCCTCTCCTGCTCCACGCACCAAATTCCCTCCAATTATCCCG
>NW_012047019.1:0-363 GCF_000956235.1 Wasmannia auropunctata
GGGCCACTGCACTGCTCAGCAATTGCAATTGTTGCTTAATTGCAACTGCCGCAGTTTTTGGAGGACGCGCGTATTGAGGCTGCCGAAGTCCTGCGTCGGCATCCTCAATTATTATGGGTCATCGTTGCAATATTAGATTGCAACAGTGACCTGCTTATTACTAGGTGTGACGTTGTAAGTAAGGCACAGCGAGACTTACAACAATACGTTATTTTCAATCTGATTCATACAATTAATTATCATTGTACAGTCGTGGACATATTGGTTGCGCTACTTTTTTTATAGGTTTTTAGTGTATATTCAATATACATATATGTATAATATATATTTTATAAATAACTAGTATTTTGCAAATGTGAACCA
>NW_012047020.1:0-1180 GCF_000956235.1 Wasmannia auropunctata
AGAATTTTCTGATATATAAGAACCATATTATTTTAAAGCTTCAGGGAAAAAATGGTATGAAATAAAATTCGTCTGCATTATAAGCTTTGAGTAAATTTTCATATGAATGTTATATAAATATTTTAAAAATAAATTATTTTTTATTACTTATGTCTATTAAAATTGTTAATTACAATTGACTATTACAGTAAAAAAATTTTTGTCTAAGTCCACGCTTTAACATAGGTCGGTCCACTGTACGTTATTAAGCTGTCCGTAAATAAAGTCACTAATTTTATAAAGTACCGCCATTAACAGCCATTTTGGTTCCAAACGCGATCATACAAAACATACACATATTATATGTGTATGAATCTATTTTATAAATAAGAAGGAAAATCATAAATTATATTAATCAATATTTTTTTTAGAATGTTTAATCTTGTTTATATATGATTTAACTATGCTAAATTATATATGTAAACGCCATTTTGGTTTTAAATTTTAGTCTCATGGATTGCGGTACTTTCAGACTACATATACATATACATATCTGGCGTATTCAGGTATTTTAGTTTTCACAGATTAATGCATTAAGATCAGTGCAAGCTTAGGTGTGCATGTCTCGTAAAAGGAATATGACGTTGAGCAGGAAAAGAAATCATTCTTATATTGACAATTTGATCATTTAATTTGTCACAGCGGATGAATTGAATGATTTTAAACAAAATTAAGCCAGTATTAATAGGTATGTTAAAAATAAAAGAATGAAAAGCTTTAGAAGGCTCTTGTATTTTCTTGCAAAAAAATGTATTTTAATTGTTATTTTATTTAATTGTTAGCACACAGTAAATATAATTTATTATATAATAATTAAAATAATTATCATATACATTAGAAGCATCAGACTTAAAATTCAAAATTATTATAAATATTAATATTAATTAAATATTAATATATAAATATATTACAGTACACATGTTATACATTTCAAAAACCTAGAATAATAGAAAAATTAAATAACACAATTAACTGTTTTAACCCAGAAAACATCAAGTTACATGTAACGTAGTACTTGTTAGTTGTAATTTCCCATTCATGTGTTATGTTATAGTTATATTGTTAAATAGAAAATTACAATTATATTAAGTACGATACATGTAAAATGGTGTTTGCTGGGAAATTTACAAGCACAAACTAA
>NW_012047021.1:0-984 GCF_000956235.1 Wasmannia auropunctata
ATTAATTCCATAATAATCCAATTAGTTTTCGTTCAAAATTGTTACAAAGAACTTATATAAATTAGTACAATTTAATGTAATTACTGCGCGATCCAATGTTGTATTTTATAAAAACTTAATCTATATATAGCTTTGCGCGCATGTTCACACGCATATACACAAATATACATATTTGTATATAAAAATAAATTTATACAATGAGAACCCGCGACTCATCAACTTTTGCAACATTTTTCGACTTCAAATTTATCCTGTTATATACTTAATAAATAAAAAAAATTAAATAAAGAGAAAAAAATGAAAAAATTGAGAAAAGTTACATTAAATGTTGTAGAATTTTGGAAAACATTTCTTGTTTCTCCTTTTTCATTTATTTTAGATTTATTTTACTTTAGATCGTAAACTCAAAATTAATAAATCAGAAGTAATTAAAAGATGATTCAGAAGAGCTTAATTTGTAGAAATTAATTTTGCGTGTGTAATCTCTTCTAACTATTGCCTGAAACTTACCTGATTTACAATTGACGTTCGTATGTCACAGTTTTTGTCTATATTTTTTTCTTTTGTATTATAAACGGATACACACACATACGAGCAATTAAAACCAACGAATTCATAAAATAGGATGTCTATTTAGAGATATCAAATTAATAAAATCTTGATATCTCTTAATCATTTTTTTATATAACAATGTAGAACGCGATAGATTGATAAAAATACAGAAGAATGACCGCGATATTCAACACACCATTATTACATATTTAGAATGAGCATTTTTCTGTATTTAAAAGAAATGTTATAATGCGGAAAAAACTTGGGTTCAGAATTTTCTAATATATAAGAACCATATTATTTTAAAGCTTCAGGGAAAAAATGGTATGAAATAAAATTTGTCTGCATTATAAGCTTTGAGTAAATTTTTATATGAATGTTATATAAATATTTTAAAAATAAATTATTTTTTATTATTTATGTCTATTAAAA
>NW_012047022.1:0-4495 GCF_000956235.1 Wasmannia auropunctata
TCTAATCGATTCATATCTTCGTGAAGAATAAATTTTTTAATACCAATTGCACTATTCCTTTATATTGTGAAATAAACATATATTAGCTTTATGTCTTTATTGTTTTTATTGTAAACATTATTCAGAATAAAAAATATAATGCACTTCCTTGTAATACTTATATAAATCGAAATCGGAATATTCAAAAGAAAACGTATCCCGATCATCAGGTAATATTGAGGATATCAAAGTTGAGCTATTTATATTGCAGAACTCCCATTTATTACACAAGAAATACCCAAGAAAACAACTGATCACATACAATCTTCTCTGCATTTGTACCAGCCTAATTTATACGTAACTCATTAATCCATAAAGATTTATAATAATAGAGTTTCAATCATACTTAATAATAAGTAATATTAAATCTGTAGGTTTAGAATCCGCAATAAAACTAATGCAATAAAATAACATTTTTATATACACCTACATAGATTAATATAATATATTATGTATAAAAAAATGTTTTTTCTTAATTTTGCTTGTTTACATGTAAACAGTTGGATAAATAGATAAAGAGAGAGAATATACTCACAAAGTATCTTGTTAGTTTATTTATGACAAAAAAATATTTTTGAAAAAGTTTATTATTTGAGTTTTAAAAATATCTGAATTATGCCAATTTGATCAAATGTATGAATAATTTATTTACTAAATTAGTTAGATAGCATTTACTAAATAATATATAAGATAGCATTTACTAAATTAGTTAGATATTTTATTTTAGACCTACATAGGTCGACGTCCAGAGAATTTTAAAATCAGATTTATTAATATAGCTGGCAGAATATGTAATAGTATAAACAATACATTAAACACAATAAAATTATCAGTTGGTATTATATGAGGAGTCCAGATTATTCCTTCAAAAGGTATCTCATTTGTGATATTGAGTAATAGCATTATATGTTCTCCGTATGTCGTCTTTTTCTGACTTGTACAGTTTAAAACAAAACATGTGAAACCCTCTGTAGAGCTAATATCAAACAAAATTATTAATTAAACAACAAATAATATATATATATATAAACGATAATTAATTTGTTTTTTATATAAAGTTTTGCAATATATCTGTATTCAACCATAAGAAAAACATTAATCAAATTTTGAATTATGTAACATATAAAATATTATTACATAGTATTATTTATTTTAACGCACATGCTTTAAAATTAAGTATTAAAATATAATCTCATAAGATAAGATTAAATAATAATAAAATTGTTATTTTAATTTTACACGAGGAGAAGTCGTAAATAAAATTAAAGAATAAGCATTTAATCTTTTAAACGTAAACTCTTTAATAAAAAAAAAAACATAACAAACATTTAGTTGAAAAAATCTAACAATAAAGATCGAAATTATTCTTATGTATCATAAATAGTCTGCTAAATATCAATTTAATATTTCATGTCTTTCTTGATATTGCAATTTAAATAGCAACCACGCACTTTCTGAAGTGATCCTTAGATCAATATAAACATATAACTATAATTGTATATAATTAATAATGAAAACTGTCAAGATTTGGCCGAGGCTAAATATTGGTGCACAATAAAGTTTTTTAGTTTTTAAATAACTGAGAAGATGCCACTGTCAAAGTGGATTTTGATACTTAATATTTTTATGTGAATTTTTCAATTTTTATAATATTTCAAGTAAACTGCGCGCCGCTTATTGTCAGACTTTGAATAACAAAATCTTAATCTAAAGCTGAAATATTATTAAAAATTAATTTAATTATCAATTTGATATATGATAATGCTATAGGTATCTTAAACACTAGCTGTAAACTTATAGCGAAAAATATTAGAGGAGAGATGGTCGTCGTGAAACAGATGTGGGCTGGTGAGATACGTATAGATATAGCATCTATTTGCGTTGAATTCTAGGGATAACCGTTAAAATTACTTTGTTACAGACAATTAGACATAGTATAGAATAGTTACTAATCATTAATGTTCACTGCATTTCTATAAAAGCTGAATTTTAGTTTTGCAGAGATTTTTACAGATGTATTCTCTTTACGTTATTTTGAGAAATATGTTAGGTATTAAGTTTATCGACACTAATTTAGCTTGAAGACTTTGAATGTGGCTTTCAAATAACGTAATTGAATTTAATGTGTAACGTAATACGTATGAATTCGACATATGAAATTACATTATGTATGTGAGAGGACTACAGGTCATTTGTGAACATCGCGAATGTTGCAAATTATGATAAATTCCATTATTCCTCGCACTTAATGAGACTATGTTAATGCAGCAAAAAAATAATTTTAAAAATTGTTTTTTAAATTATTTTTTGCTGCATTTTTAAAATAATTTAAAAAAATTATTTTTTAAGCAAATAAAATTATTTTAAAAAATTATTTTGTGCTAGTAAGAATATATTTTATAAAATCTTTATAAAATATATTTGTTTTGTGGCATTTATTAGTTTATAAGATCTCTAAAAAATTATTACTTTGTGATTATTTATAAATAAAAGTGCCTTTTGTGACATTAGTTAATAGTATGTCACGATCTCTTTCCTATCTCATAAATGCATTTTTTTATCCCTCTTCAGTAAATTGTGAATTTCATTTGTTCTATATACCCGATAAATTTCTATCTATAGAATAACTGGTAAAACTCTATGGCTAAGAAATTTGTATTCATATATAACAATTACGTTGCGTTGATATCGATTGAATTATTTTAAACAAAATAGTATTCCACCATTTCCTTCTCTCCTCTTTTTTAGAAGATAAAATTCGAACCTGAAATCTCTTGATCCTATTCGGACATATAACATTATTAGGCATCAATATTTTAGATCGAATCTTGACGGTACTCATTATTATTGTTTGTATACATATAACCTTATTTAAAAGCATTGTTATTTACATGTTGGTATAATTACTGGTTTATAATTACTGGTTGCCATGAATATTTAGCCTAAATGATCAAATACGTAAAATACCTAAATATTTTCTTTCGTACGCCTTTCATAAAAAATGTTTCTTAAAATACAAGTTGTATATATAGTTTAAAGAGAAACAAATAATAATATAATTAATTTTTGAAATAAAAATGTTTAAAAACCATATAAAAGTTATCGCCGTTTTTCAGCAGATTTGTATAACTTTTTAAGTAATGATTTTTCTAATTCCACTTTAATTCCAATTCCATTTTAATGTGTGGATTATTCCACACATCAAAAGTTTCAACGTATAATTATCATAAAATTTATAATTTACGCTAAATTTTATACTTTATTGGCATATTTTGACATAAAATATAAGATATCCCAAACTATTAATTTTTTAATAATTATATATTAATACTATTATGCATAGAATAATGAGAAAAATCAAAATGGTGTAAAGAAAACATGCAATTGCTCTACAAAAAAATTATGCAATTTGTATGCAGTATGTAAAATAAACAAAAGTTAAATACGTCCGTTCTATAATCATCTGATATTAACTAGTTTTTACAATAATAAAACATTTATAATATTTTAGAAGGAAATTTAGATATACCGATTTTGTAAACCCTCGCTCTTTTTATGAATTTTTGAATTGTCAAATCTCTTTTGGAAGAATTCTTCAAAATTTTATATCAATAAGATGAATTAAATAAAACACACAAAGCATATCATAAATAAGAAAGATCATTCCAAAAACATGTGATAGATGTAAAGGAAGAGGGACAAATAGTGACGGATTTTTTCCTCTCTTCTCTACAAGCTAATTTTAAGTTTATAAAATATGATTTTTTACTAAAAGTGTACTTTCCATTTTCAAATATATAAAAAACTTAATTAGCTATAGTAGAATTTCCATAAATTATATATATGAGCTAGATTTTCATAAAAATTAAAACCTATTGTACATTTGTCACTATTTGCCCCACCCTATGGGTAAATAGTGACACCCCATGGGACAATTACAAAATACATAATTCTTAGCTCCTAATCGATCTTTCTTTTGACATTTTGATTAGATAAGGTAAATAATATTAATTTCTATACTCTACCATATGTAAATTTTTATTTATTGATAAATAATAGCAGTAAATTAATAATATTAATAAATAATATAATATTAATAAATAATAATAGTAACATTATTTGCTAATATTTCTTATTAAAAATCACATTTATTCTGAATTTTGCCTTGTAACTAATCTCATATTATCCTAAACGAATTTAAAAAATTATATTCAAATTTTAAAAAAGCTTTTTGACTTGTCATTATTTGTCTCAGGAGTAACTTTTTCCTTTAAAACTTTACTGAGAAAAATAAAATTAATATTCAAGCATAGGAATTATATCAAAATAGAGGAAAAAGGTATCATATAACATAAAATAGATTAGATCTCATTCAACGATTCAGCAATTAAGAAAATATAATTTCAAATATCAAAAAAAGATCCAGCAGGTTTTACCTTATTTCACAAATGCAAAA
>NW_012047023.1:0-623 GCF_000956235.1 Wasmannia auropunctata
TAGGCAAGCTAGAACAATTTTCTTTATGCCATTTTAAAGGGAATGTTTTCGGCTTCAAAACTAATGTGGTGATGTTTCTCGCCTCGTTGTTGCTTTGCCTATAAAAGGCTGCAATGTCGTAACATTTTTAAGACTCAAACACTCTCTGCTTTTGGTTTTTGTGAAAAAAAAAGTTTATTGAGACGAAAAATCTCACTTGGGCCATTTTAAAGTAGAGGCCTTACCCTTCCAAACGCGTTAAGGAACAATGTCCTGCGATTCCTGGAAGCCGAGATATTGGTTTCTGAAAATCGACAAAATTTGCAGTTTTTAAAGTGCTCCCCTAATTTTTTGCATAGTGTATAATTTTTTTTTTCCATTTCCGTGCCATTGACCATTTTCGTAAATGCGATGTACTTCTCTTTCGTTACCAGAAGTAAGTTCACGTATCCCTCGTATGCGGTAGTTACTTCCTTAATAATGAAATGCGCGTCGTAACCGGATAGATTGTGAAATACCACGGGAATGCAACGCGAATCTTTGTAGTTTAAATTGTAGTTAGAATGCGCAGGACCTCTGTATCGTCCGGTCATGTGGCAATGATCCCGTACCCGCGTGTCTTCCGCCGCGAACGGTTTTTCGCA
>NW_012047024.1:0-536 GCF_000956235.1 Wasmannia auropunctata
ATAGGGCATTCTCTGTCAAGCGGGCCATCTCCTCTGTTCACTTCAATTTTTTAGATAAAATACTTCAAAAGAACTTAAAATTTTCGTTAAAGTGTCTACTTTTTGATATGGCCTTTTTAAAATTTCAAGATGGCGGATCCAGATTCGCGAGTGTCGCAAAAAAATTTTTGGGACACACTTTAATTACTGAAGCACATAGGGCTAGAAAATTGTTCTATTTCCATAAATTAAGGTTTTGGGGGTCGCTGAATACAAATCCGTAGTCATAATTATAAAATTCACAATAGCGAATCGAATATGCCGGCCAAATTTAGCAAATCTTCAAATAATGCAAATTTTTTGTACAAAACTCAGCAAAACGAAGTTTTTTGTGTCGCTAATCATGGAATTTTCAGTTATTAAAGCAGGATTCGGAATATCGAATCTAATATGGCCAGTGCATCTCACAACGTTCAAGTTAAAAGATTTTTTTAAACATCAATAGACATTGGTTTATTGAGTTTCTGATTGAAAATTATCAATCTTTACTTAAAGTT
>NW_012047025.1:0-365 GCF_000956235.1 Wasmannia auropunctata
TTAATAGTAATGCTCCGTAAAAGATCAATAAGATCGATATAAAAAGTAGAAACTTTAAGCTATAAAATGCTTATTAAAAAATTTCAGTTTATTGTAATTTGAGTGACAAGAAAAGATTTGCAACTCCATAAATTCGTTTACTTTGCAAAATTTTCAATGTTTAAATTTTCTTCTTTTTCCATACCTCGTTTCTTAGTGTAAAATCATCATTGAGGAAAATCAATTCTGGAAATCAGGAGGCTTCGCCCTTTAAAATGAGTTCAGGAAGATTGTTTTACGATTATTTTTTCACGAAGTTATTACAGTTTAAATATCGACGATTTGTCAGCTTCACTATTCAATTTTTTCAAAATTTAATGAGCTTT
>NW_012047026.1:0-1022 GCF_000956235.1 Wasmannia auropunctata
TTAGACAAAGTTGTAGAGCTTAAAAGAATCTATATTTAATGATTTTATCCGTTTGACCTAAGGTGGCGTCGCCAAAGTCAAGTAAAGGTCACATTAATTTTTTAAAATAGAATACCCTATTTTTGATTCCAGAATCTAATAGCTGGTATCAAGTGCTTTCCAAAGCACTATAATAAAGTATTTTTTGGTTAAGTAAATCTCGAATTATGAAGCTTGAAAGTTAGTATCGCCGGCATTTTTCAAGGTGTTTGAACAATGGCAAAAACCTTTTGAATGTTGTTCAGGATCATGGCCTTGACAACATTTGTCAAAATCAAGATCATTAAAGGTTGTTGCTCTTATTTTCATTTAAAAAAAATGGTACAGCCTTCAATTGTCATGACCTTGACATATGTTGTCAAGATCATGATCCTGAATAACATTCAAAAGGTTTTTGCTATTGTTCGAACACCTTGAATAATGCTAATGCCGACGATACTATAATTTTCAAGCTTCATAACTTGAGATGTACTTACCCAAAAAAATACTTTATTATAGTGCTTTGGAAAGTTCTTGATACCAGTTATTAGATTCAGGAATCAAAAATAGGATGTCCTATTAAAAAAATTAATGTAACCTTTACCTGACTTTGGTGACGCCACTCAAGATAAAAGGGATAAATTCATTAAATACATTCTTTTAAGTCCTACAACTTTGATCTAAAACATTTTTTTCAAAAACGCTTAGTTTCCGAAATATTAAGGGGCACTTTCCGAATACTCTGTATACTAAAACTATTTTTAAAATTTTTCTTATGTCCAAAATGGCGGCTCACTGGTCTACACTTGCGGAATCCCTTTTTTTAGCGATGTACAGGATTCCAGGCACACGATTTGACCTTAAACAAAATACAAAAAATTTTCATTATCTAGGTACATATTAAAGATTAAAGAAATACGTAGAGATTTTTTAAAATATTGATTTTTCTCAAAACGGCAGCTTTTTTACGAAAAATTTGTATTGACAAAAATACAAAATTTTGT
>NW_012047027.1:0-363 GCF_000956235.1 Wasmannia auropunctata
AAACATTTTTTTGTGTTTAAGGGGTTATACCATCTTTGAGATTTTAAAATGACACCTTAAGTTTTTTTGGTTTAGGAATTTTTTGTAGTTAAATAGATAACTTTATTTAAAATCTGCTTAAAGGACATTATTGTACCTACATACATACAGGGTGTTCGGAAAGTGTCGGAATCCCTTAATATTTTGGAAATTAAACGTTTTTGAAAAAAATGTTTTATTGTTAGACAAAGTTGTAGAGCTTAAAAGAATCTATATTTAATGATTTTATCCGTTTGACCTAAGGTGGCGTCGCCAAAGTCAAGTAAAGGTCACATTAATTTTTTAAAATAGAATACCCTATTTTTGATTCCAGAATCTAATAGC
>NW_012047028.1:0-674 GCF_000956235.1 Wasmannia auropunctata
TACAGATCGTCGGAAAAAGGAAATAACCATTTTAATTACGCTACCATTTTTATCGATTTTTGTGCGAAATTGGGACAAGCATATGACCTTAAATATCCGTCTATTGATCTCATAAGAAAGATTATATTGAAGAAAGGTGACGGGACTCATCCTATGTTGTCCGAAGTACCGAGATCGGAATCCGATTAAGTCAAACAAATTAGATAACACATGCATCGGATTTTGATCATATCTAAGCTAATTTTCAGCATTTTTTTCAAAAATGCAATTACTTTAGATAATGATTTGATATATATATAAATAATAATTAATATGATAAAAATAAAACTGATTTTGCTCCAAAAATCGATACTCATATCATAGAAAAATATCAGCGCATGTTTATGAATCACAATTCGGCTCAAAAAAGTAGCAACAGTTTAAAATAAATTACATTTAAAAAAAGTATATATATATACATATATACAATATTCTTTATAACAATATCAAAATTAAATACTATTTTAATTTTCTTTATTAAGAAATAATTAATGTGGAAAATTTTGTTTCTATATAGTAATTTTAAGCACAAATTAAATTTAAATAATTGTATATTGCTACTTTTTTCATTAAATTATTTTTATTTAAATATATATTAACTAAAAAATATATCAGAAATTTAGGGAAAAAATGTC
>NW_012047029.1:0-307 GCF_000956235.1 Wasmannia auropunctata
ATTGTAAGCAGGATTAATGTTAAATTTTATTACTGAGATACACATTTACTAACACAGTTTGTGTTTTTAGGAACATAAAACCATCAGACAACAATCTTGTTAACTTCATGACATTAGGAGAAGGTTATCACAACTTTCACCACGTGTTCCCGTGGGATTACAGATCGTCGGAAAAAGGAAATAACCATTTTAATTACGCTACCATTTTTATCGATTTTTGTGCGAAATTGGGACAAGCATATGACCTTAAATATCCGTCTATTGATCTCATAAGAAAGATTATATTGAAGAAAGGTGACGGGACTCA
>NW_012047030.1:0-348 GCF_000956235.1 Wasmannia auropunctata
AAATTTACCCGGACCATTTTTGAAGTGCGTGCCATTCCGACAGGGTTGAAGAAGTGGGGTCGCGATGTGGGGGGGAAAAACTTGCAAGTGTCCTCTACAATCTTCCATCATAAGCCACGTCATTCCACTTGGTTCTGCCATTCCACGCGTAAAGTTCGACAATCGGTCTAGTTCACTCAGTCAAATAAATGTTTTTTGAAGTGAAGTCATATGAGCTATTTTTCTTTTAAAAATACCACTCATGTTCTTTTAGAAATTATGCTTTACTTTTTTTTATTCGCCTCTGAAAAGAACTGCGATGTAAAAGAAAAAATCAGCCTTTTTCGGAAAAGATATAAAAGATCGGAA
>NW_012047031.1:0-1377 GCF_000956235.1 Wasmannia auropunctata
TATTGTGGATAGTTTAATGATTAAGAAAAAGAATTTGTAAAATTGATTAGTTTTATTGGTCAGAAAATGATATTTTTTAATAGATAATTTGATAAAAAATTATTTTTTGAACAACTAGTCAAAAATTAATCATGTCAAGCAGAATTAGTAAACTTAATTTATAAACTACGCGTATAATCAAATATTTTAGTTTTCATTCCTTAACCAAAAAAGAAAGAAAGAGAGAGAGAAAAAGCTGAAACAAGTAAGATAAGTGTCTAGACAATATTAGAAATAGGTCAAACTTTATGAAAATGAAAATTTTAAGTATCCTAATATCTTATTTCGATTTAATAAATTTTGCTCTGACACTTGTCTTGCCCCATAAATATTTAAGAATAATTAATAATGTAATTTATCAATTTATTAAGATTAATTTATTAATTGAATTATGTTATACAACTCTTTTGTGGTTGTTCTAATCATGTTATTTTGTAATATGATTCGTACGCATAAATCTGATGATAATTGTTATGTAACTAAGTAAGATTAAAGATTATAATAGCTTAATTGTTATATGTATATACATTATACACATACATGTTTATTATATAATGGAACATTTCTTATTTATCATTAATATAAATACGACGTTTAATATTCATACATATGATTTATATAGATTATAATTTATAACAGGCCTAAATTGAATATGATTCATAAGTATTAATAAATTTAATACCTTATTAAGAAACACAGTCTTTAATCTTTTATATTATTTTTCGTCCAAGTTTTCAAAGTTAGTAAAGATGTACTGAACAGTTTAAAGGCTTTGCAAGCACTATTGGAACCGGTTTTCTATCCGATGTACAATGTTTAATTTTTATTATAAATCGACTCTAGAGAGTGGGATGCAGAGAATTACGTGATGCGTGTGTAACATCTATGAGCGTTATAAGATCACAACGCATGCGCGGCAAGGTTCAATGGCACTTCTTCCTAGCACAAACAACTGAAGGAGCGCTTAAAGAGTGAATATAAAAGAATTGAATATGTATGCGTTATATAAGCCATTATAATCTTTCCTCTAACTTAGTAATTTTACATAACAAATATTATCAGATTTATACGTACAAATTGTGTACTGCAAAATAATGTGGTTATCAAGATAGTAATTGGTATTTGAGTTATAATTTACTAATTCTTTTCCGTATTTATTTTTATAAACGTTGATACGACATAATTTAAAAAATTGCTAAATAATAAAAATATAATATACTTTGTAGTACTTGGAGAATGAGAAAGATTGAGAGAGAGAAAAAGAAAGAGAAAGAAAAAGAAGGGGAATAAGAGAAATAGGTTGATAGATATTAAAGTATTTATTATTGTTCTAGGATG
>NW_012047032.1:0-481 GCF_000956235.1 Wasmannia auropunctata
TGTAGTGCTCATAATACCCGACCATACTCTTCACTAACAAGTTATACTATTTGCTCACTAATATTTATAAAGTTGCTTCTTACGAGACTTTGAAGCTTTGTTGTAGCTCGGCTTTTTCCCTGCATGGATCTCGATTACCAAAAAATTCTGGTAAGTGCGTCCTGACCGTGTAATAATTCTCAATTGTGTTTTTCGTTGGTTCCATTTGATAATAATTTCTGTGAAGAAACAAAGCAAGGAAAGTATCCTCAATTTTTGGCAAGTGCGGTTGTTTCTCGCACCATTCTCTCAGTGATTGTATATCAGATAACTTCAATTGAGGACTCTTCTTCATTTCTTCCTTTAATGTAATACTTTTCATTGTTGACATTGAAATTTTGCTTAAATTGCAAAATAAAATTACTTTATTGTATCTGGTTGTGAATCAAAAAATACCTGGGGAAAGTTGATTACAAAAAAAATCAGCTTTTATTATTTTAAA
>NW_012047033.1:0-703 GCF_000956235.1 Wasmannia auropunctata
TACATATTTTACATGGATCTGTTGCTTGCACGATATACGAATAAAATTAACCAGATGTTGACAAGTTTTTATCAGTTAGAATTCTACATTGTTAATTCAAAATAATAATCAAAATACCAAAAAGACTTATCTTCCAATTCGCAAAGGTTGACGGTGTTTATAGTAGACTACTGTAAGAGTATAATATGAGCATACTCATAACAGACAATCATACATACTGTTTGAAAAAACCTCATATCTAACAAATTAATAATGGTCTTAAGGATTTGTGAGATTAGAACGGCTAAATATTGTTTACTTTATAAATATTAACGATACAGAACAAAAATATGTTATCTTAATGTAGGTTGCGAACCTTATGAAATAAAGAGAAAAACGTCAGAAATAAGAAATTAACGTACATTTTTATTTATTTTGACAAATTTTCAAAATAAATAAAACTAGTACAAATCCCGTAGCATACTTGGATGTTCTGAAGCCAGTGCATTTTTTACACAGCAGATTGCATTATATAGTACCAATCGTTGCAAAAATATATATAGAGGACGCTCATATTACCTGTAGTGCTCATAATACCCGACCATACTCTTCACTAACAAGTTATACTATTTGCTCACTAATATTTATAAAGTTGCTTCTTACGAGACTTTGAAGCTTTGTTGTAGCTCGGCTTTTTCCCTGCATGGATCTCGATTACCAAAAA
>NW_012047034.1:0-476 GCF_000956235.1 Wasmannia auropunctata
ATTAGAATAAAAGGTTAACATTTTGGTAGGAACTAAAATATACTTTTTATCTAAACGGGAAGTATTCTAACAAAATAAGCATTCAAATTATAATTATCTTATTTATCACAAAACGGTCAAATGTAGACCTTGAAAGAAAAAGAAAGCACATAATATTTAAACATTTTATTATGGAACATTTAACATTTCAATAAAAAATAAACTATAACTTTTTACTTTAACAGTATTGAAACATTCTAACAAAAATAAATATTTAAAATGTAATTATCCTCCAGTTACAAAATAATCTATTAATAATAATTGCAAATCTTGAATTTTTTGTTGATTCCTACATATTTTACATGGATCTGTTGCTTGCACGATATACGAATAAAATTAACCAGATGTTGACAAGTTTTTATCAGTTAGAATTCTACATTGTTAATTCAAAATAATAATCAAAATACCAAAAAGACTTATCTTCCAATTCGCAAAGG
>NW_012047035.1:0-815 GCF_000956235.1 Wasmannia auropunctata
CGTTCGTAATACCATTTATGAAAATATTTATGTCAAGTAACATGAAGCCATATCTGAGAACGGTATTAAAGTCAAAGAGAGAAGAATCGGGTTCTAGTATTGTCCCATATGATATTTTATAGCCATCCTTCGTTGTTCCTTTCAAAGGAAAAGCAGTCCTATTTTAAATCAATTTAATTTATTAATATATCAAAATATATCAAAACGTTAGCAAATATATTCTATAGTAGTACTTTTAAAAATCTGCAATTAATATACCTATACACGTTTACAATATATATTTTTTCTGCATAGATCTCAAAATGAGTACTTTTAATATTATGAATATTGTAAATTAACGTTTTACATATAGAGTAGGATTGGGTATTGCAGCACATTAAGAAAATGTTTCGATATTTTTTGCATATTGAAGAATAAGTAAATCTTGTTTCTCCCATGTGATAAGTCTGCTAATGCTTTACGTAATTTGGTATTGGAAATGATTATTTTAATGCAAATGATCAAGTGATTATGAGGATGCTCTTATTATCCAAACAGTTCTCATATTATTCTCTAGGTAGAATAATATGGGCAGCTGAGGGTAATATGAGCACAGAAATTTTTTAAAATTATGCAGAAATAAAAAATGATATTTAGAATTTCTTATTAGAATAAAAGTTTAACATTTTGGTAGAAACTAAAATATACTTTTTATCTAAACGGGAAATATTCTAACAAAATAAGCATTCAAAATATAATTATCTTATTTATCACAAAACGGTCAAATGTAGACCTTGAAAGAAAAAAAAAGCACATAATATTTAAACATTTTATTA
>NW_012047036.1:0-311 GCF_000956235.1 Wasmannia auropunctata
TTTTATTGTGTTCATTAATATTTCTACGATGGATGGCGCATTTAAGACATGGACTTCCTTTAGACGAAATGGTGCTGCCTCTTGGATAAAGTAAAGATATTTTTTTAATGCCAATGGACTCATTCGTGTAATATGACCAAAGGATAATTTACTAACGTCGAAGATAAAGACGTAACCGTTCGTAATACCATCTATGAAAATATTTACGTCAGTTAACATGAAGCCATATCTGAGAACGGTATTAAAGTCAAAGAGAGAAGAATCGGGTTCTAGTATTGTCCCATATGATATTTTATAGCCATCCTTCGTTG
>NW_012047037.1:0-1180 GCF_000956235.1 Wasmannia auropunctata
GGAACCATTCACGATAGTCCTCGAGTTTCTTCATTTCAATTTTACTGAATTCGTGTATTGAACCCGCTTTTCCACCCGCTTCGTTTGGCAACGAATCCACTGGGATGTATTCAGAAATGCTCTTTAACGACGAATGAAAATGTAACTAGAAAAGTTGAATAAGTTCAGAAAAACTTGTTTGAGTACTATTTACAAGTAAAACAGTAGCATTGAGTAAATATTTTGAAATTAAATTTTTGGTGTTACGGGCAATTATATTTGGTATAATTCTGGATTTGCTTAAGGCGATGCTGGAAGGTCGAAAAAATTTGCACGAGCTCGATAAAACAAACTCTTCGATGTCAGTGGTATCTCTAAATGAATTTCATACAATATGTCTCACTCAAACACATGCAATGTCCTTATTTAATTTATTGAAGTGCCATCTGTTGCAAAATCCAGCACTTATTGTTAGACGCAATTTTTGCTGTCTTTGCCTTAGCTAAGCGTGCAAATTACCATAAATTGCAGTTGGAACGATAAACTTTTTTCTACGCTTTTAATCGTAGCTTAATTAAAAGGTCTTGTATTATTTGTTCCTGTAATTCGAAAGGGGGCGAGCTACTTATTTTGTACATATGAGCTACAACTTTTATACCAATGAAATGTTTACGTCAGGTGATAGGTTACGATCGTTGTACGACCCAAAAAAACGTAATTTTTTAATTTTTTGTCGTTTTTACTACAAAAAATTAACTCGCCCCATTACATTTTATGTTTATTTCAATCCAGTAAAAGCGATTTTAATTCCGTTCAGTATTTTTGAAGTTATCATTCTAACTGCAAATGTTGGTATTCCAGCATCGCCTTAAATTTTTAAAAGTTTACTTAAAAATAGTTATTTGTAATATTAAAATTATTTAATCGCTATATTACATAGCGTTCATTGTAAGTATAACTGCACTTACTTAAAAACGCAAGTATTGTTAAATAATTACAATTAAAGTTAATTAATTAATTTGTAAGACTTACTATGTCCATCAGTTCTTTCTTCAAAAAAGGTTTTATTGTGTTCATTAATATTTCTATGATGGATGGCGCATTTAAGACATGGACTTCCTTTAGACGAAATGGTGCTGCCTCTTGGATAAAGTAAAGATATTTTTTTAATGCCAATGGACTCATTCGTGTAATATGACCA
>NW_012047038.1:0-763 GCF_000956235.1 Wasmannia auropunctata
ATATCGTCCAGGCAGCGATTGACAGGTAGACAGAAATTTTCGACCTTTCTCTTCAAACTTTCTATAATAATTTGCACACGCCATATTTCGCTCGCTCCACGTTTATTTTTATTACAGTGTGCAGTACGTGTTTGTCCATTTTTGACTGTGTTATTCTATGTTTCTGGCAAGATCTATCAGCGAAATGAGATATGGATGTTAGTAAAATAATTGTAATGTATGGATATCTGAAAATATTGTTAAGTTAAACGCTTTATACTGCAAGAGCAAAAAATAACGTTAAAAATCGCCCGTTCTTTGTGACATCGATTTATCGATTAAACTAATGTATGCCAAATGTTACCATATAATGAAACATTAATCATAGAGAAGTTTCAAGTTAAAGTGATAATTGTTATCAGAGCTAGAGAGTCGAGGAAAATAAAAAATCAATTAACAATAGAAATTAAATCTTATCTCTTTTTATTTTATGGAGTTATCTGTAAATCTTTTTTAATCTATATCGAGTTTTCTAAAACTACCATCTATACCAAAGAAATCACTCGCCGATTTGCTCTTGCCAATTCTTAATGTTTCATCAACACATCTGATATTGTCGAGCAGGAACCATTCACGATAGTCCTCGAGTTTCTTCATTTCTATTTTACTGAATTCGTGTATTGAACCCGCTTTTCCACCCGCTTCGTTTGGCAACGAATCCACTGGGATGTATTCAGAAATGCTCTTTAACGACGAATGAAAATGTAACTAGAAAAGTTGAATA
>NW_012047039.1:0-569 GCF_000956235.1 Wasmannia auropunctata
GAAATGAGCTATTCACCATATACTATGTTGAATTCGAATGTATTTATGTCCATATTATATATTATTTTTGGATTAAAATGTATTTGAAAAATTAAAAGCGCCAATTCGGAAATGTCGAAATGCATTCATTTATATAGCCATTATATAGTCATTTAAATTCATTTTCGTTTACTGCACTCACAGAAAAAAATTACTGCATTGGCCAATTTTTATTGGCTGCATAAAAATTTTCTGCCGTAATCATTTACATTATTGAAGCAGCAAATCGCAATGCCGGTATAATTTTGGGTAGGTAGAATAATGCAACTTTAACTTTCGAAGGTAATAAATAGTTGGTTACACTAATAGACAACTTCAGAACCGCGGTAGTCTTATATGAAAAAAAAAAAATTGATAAAACAGCTTTGATAATAAGCTGGATTAGCCAACTCAAATTTATATCGTCCAGGCAGCGATTGACAGGTAGACAGAAATTTTCGACCTTTCTCTTCAAACTTTCTATAATAATTTGCACACGCCATATTTCGCTCGCTCCACGTTTATTTTTATTACAGTGTGCAGTACGTGTT
>NW_012047040.1:0-418 GCF_000956235.1 Wasmannia auropunctata
CTTCGCAATTAGATGAGAACGGAAAATCGTCCGTTACACAAGAAATTAATAAGAAGAAATTATGGGAGATTCAAGAACCATTTTGTTACTTGAACAGGTAAATTTAATTTCCTTCTTTTTCTTCTTATAATTATTTTATGAACATGCATTGTTACTAAATAATCCCAGCAAGTAAAGATTAATTCGAATGAATTGAAAATTGCAATTTTCATTTTAATTTATCCGAGCCGGATATGCATTTATGTTTCCCTTTTACATTATTTTTGGATGCAAATAAATTGAAATACGAAATGAGCTATTCACCATATACTATGTTGAATTCGAATGTATTTATGTCCATATTATATATTATTTTTGGATTCAAATGTATTTGAAAAATTAAAAGTGCCAATTCGGAAATGTCGAAATGAATTCATTT
>NW_012047041.1:0-342 GCF_000956235.1 Wasmannia auropunctata
AGATTATCAGATATAAAGAGATGAAACGTAATTATTCGGTAATTTGGTGGAGACAAGTCCAAGATCTTGTACTCGCACTGTCATAGCAGCTGTATTGAACTATGTATACATAACAATAACATAATAATACGAATATTCATACCTTAAAAACTTTAAACAATAACTATAATTTGAACTACACTACGTATGTGAATACCGCAAATAAAGAGCGACCCAAAAAAAGGTGATTTTTTCGTCCGCTTTTTTGGGCCCTCGACTGGACAGTATGCCAAATGGCATCTTATAATGAGATATTAATCACAGGGAAGTTTCAGGTTGAGGTGACAATTATTATCACAGCTG
>NW_012047042.1:0-827 GCF_000956235.1 Wasmannia auropunctata
TTAAAATAATTGTAATATTGCTTACATAATTTTGATATTTGTTAAACTATTTTAATGTTCGTTAAACAATATTAACACTTTATAAAGATTTTTTATTATTTTTAAATAATTTGCACATGTTTTAAACAATTTTTAAACTATTTTAACAAATTCATCATGTATTTTAAATATTTTTTACTAATTAAATTAAATACAAAGCAGAGTAATAAGAAACACTTTATGACATGATGCAAATGTCTGAAGTGCCTCGCGCCAGTCTCGGTCGTGCCGATCCTGACCGCGCGAATTCCACGCGTGCCCGTTCGTGAACTTCAATAACTCAACTTCAATAATCGTTCAAATTCTATTCATCGGATCGCGTTTTGGTAAAGAACTTTTTGTTCTACAATTTCACAAAGAATACGCAGGTATCTGGCAGTACACCAGTTCTGGGACACTCCGTATATATATATATATATATATATATATATATATGTCGCAGCCTTTTTGTATAATCAGTTTTTTGCAAAAAAGCTAATCTTTTTGTAAAAAGACGCCTTTTTGGATAACGCCAAGAAATATATGGTTTGGGTTAAGTCATTTATTGCAAACATTCATTGCAAATCCATGTGGATCACTGGCTTCGCGTTGTAAAGTACATACGTGGAGGCAGTATCTTGAGTCCCTCCTACGATGGGGCTGCACCTTGTTTTAAATTAATCTAACCCAAATCATTTTCGAATACGTTATGCAAAAAGGCGTCTTTTTGCAAAGAGGCTAGCCCTTTTGCAAAAAGGCTGATTATACAAAAAAGCTGCGACATATATATATATACATATATATATATA
>NW_012047043.1:0-780 GCF_000956235.1 Wasmannia auropunctata
AGTGTTAATATTGTTTAACGAACATTAAAATAGTTTAACAAATATCAAAATTATGTAAGCAATATTACAATTATTTTAAAATTTTTATTATTGCTTTACAAAAATTTTTTTAATAACTCATAATTGTATTAAAAATGTCAAAGATATTGAAAAATTCTGCAATTTGTTTTAAAAATGCAAAAATATTCAATGCAATTTTAAAATTGTTTACAAAATCTTTTCATTGCTACAGAAATATAAAAATTAATTGTGCCACACAAATAGTTTTAAAAATTAAAAATTGTTTAAAATATCTTGAAATTGTTTATAAAATTAAAAAATTGTTATATAATTCTGTAAATATAATTTTTTAATTTTATAAACAATTTCAAAATATTTAAAAAAATTTTTAATTTTTTAAAAAGTATTTGTATTTGTATTGTATTGTATGGTATTACAATTTATTTTTATATTTTTGTAGCAATGATAAGATTTTGTAAACAATTTTAAAATTGTATTGAATATTTTTGCATTTTTAAAACAAATTGCAGAATTGTTCAATATCTTTGACATTTTTAATATAGTTACGAGTTATTAAAAAATTTTTTTTAAAGCAATAATAAAAATTTTAAAATAATTGTAATATTGCTTACATAATTTTGATATTTGTTAAACTATTTTAATGTTCGTTAAACAATATTAACACTTTATAAAGATTTTTTATTATTTTTAAATAATTTGCACATGTTTTAAACAATTTTTAAACTATTATAACAAATTCATCATGTATTCTAAACATTT
>NW_012047044.1:0-713 GCF_000956235.1 Wasmannia auropunctata
TTAAAAAATCAAATTTTAAGAAATAACAGTTTAAGTAAATCAGTGAAGGATTTAGAAATAAAAATGTTTTAAATAATTAATTTAACTTCGGAAAATAAGAAAAGGGCGGTTAAATAAAAATTAAGAATATTGAGTTGAAACCTGATCCTCAAAAATCAAAATATATTAAATTCATTTACTCAAGAAAGAATTATATAGGAATTAATAAGATCAGGATTCAAGTTTAAAGAAATAGATATACTATTGTTGTGTGCCCTCCCGGTATTGCACGGCTGACAGGGAAATCAATATATTGATTTCCCAAAGAAGTTGAAGATCGTTTCTGCCGGCTGGCGTTTGGTTTTTGGTTTACGCTTTACGTTTGACAGCTTGAGCTTTACGTTTGCATTAATTAATAAAGTTCTCGTTCAATTCTTCTTCCGTGTACTTATTCTGCGAGTGCGGAAGCGTGCGAGACCGTTACGAGCGGAAACGAAACTGCGCAACCGTCGGACGCGCGCAAGAGAGTTCGCGGACGCGAGATATCCGTGCGCGAGTGTAACAATACAGGGTGTCCCGTAACGCTTAATTAATATTTCAAGGCGTGAAAGAGAATGAAATTTTGAACTAAAAGTTCCTCTTTCAATTTTGGCTCAGACCATTATTTACAGAGTTATTAACGAATAAAGTTAATCAATCAGATCGCGCTTAGCCGGAGTACGCAGGAGCGTAGA
>NW_012047045.1:0-340 GCF_000956235.1 Wasmannia auropunctata
ATAAAATAATAATTCAATTTATTTAGGATTTAAATGTTGTAGGATATTTTTATAAAGAATTAAATTTATTTAATTAGTTTGGGAATGTTTAGATATTTAACTTAAAAAATCAAATTTTAAGAAATAACAGTTTAAGTAAATCAGTGAAGGATTTGAAATAAAAATGTTTTAAATAATTAATTTAACTTCGGAAAATAAGAAAAGGGCGGTTAAATAAAAATTAAGAATATTGAGTTGAAACCTGATCCTCAAAAATCAAAATATATTAAATTCATTTACTCAAGAAAGAATTATATAGGAATTAATAAGATCAGGATTCAAGTTTAAAGAAATAGATATA
>NW_012047046.1:0-531 GCF_000956235.1 Wasmannia auropunctata
AAACGCGCGGCTTCTCGCGGGATCGAAGAAGCGCTCCCCAAAAAGAAACCGACTCACGGATCCGCGGAGAAATTTCTTTCCGCGGCTCTCCCCGAAAAGTCATTTAAAGTAATACGGTTTCGTGCCACACTCGGTTTGCTTCGCGAAAATAGCATTTTATGCGCCGCGATTTATCTTACCTCTTCTCGTACCGTGCGAGAGACTGACAGACGTCGATGAAATTAATTACCGCGTGAAAGCTTGCAAATTGGGACGATACGACGATACGAGGCGCGAAGTTAGCAGAAATGCGATAAATGTTTAAAAAACGCTGACCTTCGGAATCAGCGAATCAGAGCAGCTGCAGAGAGAGAGAGAGAGAGAGAGAGAGAGAGAGAGAGAATTATATTATAATACATTATAATAAAACATTTCAAATATTTATATAATATAAAATAATTATTTTATTTTCTGCTATCTCCTCTTTCTATCTTTAATAAAAAGTCTCTCTAATAAAAAAAGATAAATATTTATAATATATTATATAATTAT
>NW_012047047.1:0-647 GCF_000956235.1 Wasmannia auropunctata
TGTCAATTCATCAAAAAGCATTGCACTTGAAAGGCATGGTACAGAAATATATGCTGTAGTAACCGACAATGCAAGTAATATGCTAAGAATGGGTCGTGAAGTTGACATTTGGCATTTGCCATGTCATTCTCACACTGGTCAACTTTTAGCAAAAGATCTCGTACCACAAGATCTTGCTAAGACAGTGACAAAAGTTTTAAAACAATTTAGCGGGCCAGATGCAACTTATTATCTTTTAAAATGTGGCGGTTCTCGAATTAAATTACCATGTGACACAAGGTGGTGCAGTAATAAGGACTCATTTAAATGTTTTTAGATAATATTCCAGCAATGCGAAAAGTAATCGTAGAGAACTCAATGTTATTGCCTGATGATATTACACCATTACTATTTGAGCAAAAACTTATTAATGACGTAAAAGATGCTATTAATTTGTTAGATCTAATCTGTCGGCTTATAAACATTTGCCAGTCTTCAACCGCAAACATAGCAGATGCAGCCGAAGAGTGGATGAAATTGCAATTACCAATAAATGATGCGCAATTTCTAGATATATTGCATGTTCGACGCAAGTATGCTTTAAAAATTCCATGTTTAGCAGCGAATTACTTGCATCCGACGTACAGAGGCAAATTACTATCTGATGA
>NW_012047048.1:0-776 GCF_000956235.1 Wasmannia auropunctata
ATTTAACACTTCTTATTATAATTTACAATTACATCAACCTCAATACATACAACTGTCAAAATACAATAACGTAGCCGCTTACACGAAGTAAGCGCAGCGAGACAACCAATCAACATCGCGGAAAAGCGACAACAAATAATTCGAGAAATGCGAGTTATCGACTTTACATGCACTTTTTAGATAGGAGGATTTTTAAAAAATTGCCAGTTTTTGCCAAACGCGATTAAGAAAATTGTTCATCGATTCGAATCAGGGTTTCGCGATCTTCATTTGTTCCTTAGCATTAATTATTATGCATTGAAGCATGGTAAGAAGACAAGGTAAACCAACGCGCATACTGACAAAAGACTGGCAATAGCCAGCCAATCAAAATCCTGTCTAAAATGCACATATACAGGGTGGGCCATTTTAATCGATCCACCCAAATATCTCCTAAAGTAAGCGCTATACATCAAAATTGTTTAAACAAAAGTTGTTCAGAATAATGAGGGTCATCTTTCTGCATTATTGGTTTTGACCTTGAGGTCAATTTTCAAGGTTATTTGAAGGTTACAGTGATTTTTTTAAATGGAACCCTCAATTTTTAATTACATGTTCTTATAGCACGCCTCGAGAACTTTCCAAAACACATAAATAAAATATTTTTTATAAAATAAATCTTGAGTTATAAAGCTTGAAAGTTGGAGTACTATCGGCATTAGCATCATCCAAGGTGTCCAAACACTAGCTAAAGATGGCCAAGGTCGTTGGCCTTTATCAATGTCATGATCCTGAGA
>NW_012047049.1:0-435 GCF_000956235.1 Wasmannia auropunctata
GTGTTACCGCAAGCACAAATGGGCTTTCGTCCAGGAAGATCATGCACGGATAACCTCACGGCACTAACCACTCGCATTCAGGCAGGATTCCAAAAAAACGCCTACACGGTTGCAGTGTTCTTATATATTGTTGGTGCCTTCGATAATGTTCTTCCAGAAATAATTATTAAGGACCTTAAAGACTTGGGAGTTCCAGCAAAAATGCGAAAATTCATGGAGAATCTGATTTCTTCTAGAAGGATCTTTTATATTAATAAAAGTGAATTGGAAGGCCCATTTATTACTTCTAAAGGGACTCCGCAGGGCTCTACTTCCAGCCCTACCATCTTTGACTTACATTTACGAGGCATAGAAAAATGTGTAAAGCATCCCACTAAATTGCTACAATATGCAGATGATGTAGTAATTCTTACTACTTCCGCCAAACTTGAAGAG
>NW_012047050.1:0-1803 GCF_000956235.1 Wasmannia auropunctata
ATCTATATAATCTGGCTTGATATTTTTTAATCGGCAACAGAACAACTTGATTTGCTTGTGACCTGATTCGCGAAGCAGAGGCGAAAGAAATGTTGAACGTTATTGCATAAAACAGAGTTGCAATCTGTTGCATGTACATCGCCACATATGGAAATGTTTTCGAGACGAAATAACTTGACGAGAGAACGTACGCACGATTTCGCAGGTTCTATTCTCCTTTGCATAATTCCAAAAACGGCGTAATTCAAAATCAGTCGCATACGTTATTATCAAAAACTTAGACACTCTCCATTTACCTGTCACGAATATTTCGATTTATTTTATTAAAAAATTTTGTGTCAAAAAAAGTGCGAAATATTGATGATAAATTTTAGCAAGTTGTATGAATAATAATCAGATCAGTAGTATTGATTAATTGTGTGAAACAAATTCTCTGAATCGCATCTGTTAGCCTTAATTAATTATCTTGTTATCTTTTCTACTATTTATCTCTATTATATGTTACTTCGTGGAGTTTCTTAGTTGGTACATGTTGACGCGTGAATAATATATTAATATGACATTACATTTCTGCTATAAAGCATTAAATAATGCTGTATCATGTTTTGTGAAAAAAATATAGTGGCAATAAATAAAACATACATAGTCTGCAATATTAGTATTCATGTAATGAATAAGAACTACTGGCGATAAAATACGAAGCTCTACAAATATTGATGAGATGTATTTATATACGTAATTAGGGTGGGCCGAAAAATAAATTTTTTAAAAATTGATTAATAATATCCCCTAAAAGTTAGCTATAAACTTTAATATGGTTTGGGTAAAATTTTATCGAAATCGATTAATATCTCCAATGCATAAACTTACTAACTGCAAGGTCGAGGGGCAACCTAAAATATTAATCGATTTCGATGAAATTTTACCCAGACTGTATTGAGGTCCATAGTTAACCTTTGGGGGGTATTGTTACTAATCGATTTTCAAGAAAAATTTTTTTTCGGCCCACTTTAATATATATTAATATTAAACATTTTAATATTATTATTAGTGCTAAAATCCACAGTAATCTAATTGTTTAAATCAGTAATATTACTTACATAAAAAAATAGTATAAAAATATAGTACTACTTATATATAAAAAATAGTAATAATCATCTAAATATTTTAATACATGTAGAGTATTGTGTGGAAGACTGTTCAGTAAAAAAATCAATAATTTATAGAATTCTATTTTAATGTACTTTCATATTTATCTAAAATACACGGATGTAAAAAAATACATAATTCTATGTAATCCGTTATTCTTTTTATAATTCGAGCTCTAGTCACATCGATGTTTGTTGTAAAACGTTAAAGGCAGAGTAGGACGTTTTTAAAATCTGCAATGGAAAGGACAATTATTCGTCATCGACCATTATTTTTTTACTGTCGCTAAGTTAGTTCTACGAAGTACAACATCGTCGCAAATTTACCCAAGTGAAAGTGTCAAGGGCCAAGCTGAAAATTCCGTAATAAGACAGCCTCAATCCCTTTTGACTGATGGCCATCACGAATAGCAGACTCCTGCGGTCTCGCGTTGAGGCGGTTGTCCAATCGCTCGAATAAATCGCGTCGCCGATGCCCTTACTCTATACATACACATGATAAAAGACTTCACCGTTCGTGATAAGCCCTTTGACTATATAAATATGGACTGCTAGTCCTCCCACTTTTACTGTGTAAAAGACACATGCCCGGTGTCGCCGAGCTGAAGTTGGTTGAGGTATCGAACTTCGATTGTTAGGCTCCACCCCAGTCAGT
>NW_012047051.1:0-946 GCF_000956235.1 Wasmannia auropunctata
TATGTTTCGTTCATCGAAGAAAAGAATTCGTTTTTTCTATTATATAGTACGCTTTTACCATAAGACAGTTGCGTGTCTTGCAAAATAAGAATTTGTTGACCAACTCATCTGTTATGCAATATTAAATATCTGCGGGAAAATAGAGATATGTAGAAAATAATAGTGGACCGGCGAAAAGTACAAACTAGTTCTACGTAAATGATAAACCTACTGCGTAGGCAAGTGGAGTAAAAAAGGTAAGAAATTTCGACGAAACTGGCCCAGCTGGAAAACTAGAATAACTGTATAATTTCTTCAATGTAATAGAATTGTTAATTAAATTGTTAATTAAAACTGATTAATACTATCTAAAAAAAGGCATGTTAAGTCGAACTAAAAAAAAAATATATATATATATATATAATCCTTTTAATCCTATATATATGTATATATATATAGGATTAAAAGTTGAGTAAGGTTAAAAAATTTGACAAAAAACGAAATTAGATTTTACACTATTTTAATAATGTTTTACATAATTAAATATTTTAATTAATTTTTTTTATTTCATCAATTTCATATTATTCAATTTTCTTATATTTGAATCAGTTTAAATTAATTTGATTCTTTGATATTATTAACATGAACATTTTGATTGAGCAACGATAATGAATTCGGTATGCTTTATAATGTTGAAATTAGTTTCATATCTTGTTAACATTGCCACACACATAGATATATTTGTTCCCGAGTTTAGTCACCCAAATTCAGAGATAACGCAAACATTATTAGTGGAATAAAAAATTAATCCTTTCTCTAGTTGTCACAATAAATCTCAAGGACTTGTGCTTTCGTAATGTGGCCAACGTTTAATCACTAAAATAAGTAGCGTTTGCGATATCTCCGCTCAGTGAAAGTAAATGCCGATTATACATTCGCATCTATATAATCTGGCTTGATATTTTTT
>NW_012047052.1:0-1323 GCF_000956235.1 Wasmannia auropunctata
ATGATATATTCATATATCAATCAGTAAATTTTGGATCCACCAATTGCTTTTTTGTACGAGCAATCGTCGAAGTTTGGATTGACATAGATTCCTATCACCTGATATTAATCCGTCTAAAGTGAATTATATCCGACTTGAATGATTTTAATCCTTTTTGATACCGTATTTTCGGTGCAGAAATCCCGATCGATTCGGATAACTTTTTTTATAATCGGTTTTAATCGAACATTTTCGGCAGGGATGTATCGCTACTGTAATAAGTTGGCCACCGTAATATTTGTATTACAATAACTACACGCGTATATATAGTCCGTCAAATATAATATTTTCGCCCAGACAGCACAGTAATGTATTAAAAATGTATTAAAAATGTATATGCTGGATGTTCTGTACGTATTTAAAACATCCTAATTAAAGATTAGGTCCTTCGGACATCTTTAGAATGTATTAAAAATGTCCAGTGTTACTGATTCGGACATTCCAAAAACATCTTTTTTAAATATTCAATGGACCAAAGTTGAACTTATTTAAAACATTGGTCTAATATTATAAGCGTTCAATATCGTATATATAATTTCACACAAACAGCATAAAAACAATCACAAAACAAAAAAAATTTGAGTTATTTTCAAGCGGATCATTTTTCGCAAACTATATCGAAATCTAAACGGTCACCCATCCAAGCTAATAACCGCCACCAACGTTGTTTGACTTTTGTGATTGGGAATTGCAGAACACTTCGTGATGATCCATGACTAATGATATTTATGACTACATTATCCGTGATAGATCAGATCAATAAAGTTATTAAAAAGATGAAAATATATATTTTTTATAAATATTAACATATAAAAACCTGATCGTTAATCAAAATAACGATGGTATAATATATTAAGTATAACACACTAAATAAGAAAAAACGATAGTGTCTCGTACCTTCTCTTTCGATTCTATTGATTACATTTAATTGTTTGATAAATAAATAAATAGCTGTATGTCTGCTTGTATAAGCTAATTAATAATTTTTTGTAATAAAAAAATAAGCAAAATACAAACAAAATGTGATTAGCCGAACCGCGAATATTTAAATTAAATAAAAATGCGCAGAGCTATCTAAACTGTTCTATAACGAATTAAGATTCTTAGAAGTAACAATATCGCAAAGAGCACAAAGTTTAAAATTGACGCATAAGACGTCTTTAAGACGTCTTTTAGATGTCTTTTAGACGCTGCTGCAAGAACTATCTAAAGAATATCTAAAAGACGTCTTATACATTGATTATAGACTTTGTATTGTCTGGAATGTAAGATGGATATTTTTAA
>NW_012047053.1:0-309 GCF_000956235.1 Wasmannia auropunctata
ATATTGCCAGGAGATAAATATCAACTATCAACTATCAGATATCGCTATCGTTTATCTCGCGCGATGCCTTATATTTATATATACATGTACACTTATATATACATATCGCTCTCTAAAAGGATATATTCAAAATTCAGATTTGTGACAAATTCCGCTTATCGCGAAGCAACGTTATCGGCAATATGTTCGCGTGTAATCGTTGCATTCAAATTTCGACGAAGTGGCTGCTACACACACCCAGCGGTTACATCCTGCTTGGCGCATGACAAATACAGCGGTGTCATTTGGCATTTATACGTGAACAATCGA
>NW_012047054.1:0-385 GCF_000956235.1 Wasmannia auropunctata
ACAGGGACATGGGAGTGCTTAACGCATGTTGGGTACCACAGAGTAATTCCCCCCCTTGTCCGAAGATTCAAGACTGAAGAGGCAAGATGCAAGATCAAGACACAGGAGGGCGAGAGAATCGGCTTCCAGGAAGGAGAGGATGCCTGAGGTCTAAAGCCTGGAGGATTGGCCATCTTTCGGAAAAGAGACAAATAGGGTCCTGCTCGGAAGTTCGAAAAAGGATTAAAGGATTGGGTTTATCATTAAGAAGAGATAGTGCTCGGTAACCTGCTGCAGCAGCACAGGGTAAAGCAGGAAACCATCAGAAAACCCTGAGGTCCTTTATATAAGAGCCCTGATTGTCGGGACGACAATCTAACTGAGTCGACAAGGCACACAGGGGATA
>NW_012047055.1:0-409 GCF_000956235.1 Wasmannia auropunctata
TAAGACTGTCTCGCTCACGGTTTTTGATAGTGGTTTTTCCGTGAGACTTAGGGCAAATGCCGAGACAGGGACATGGGAGTGCTTAACGCATGTTGGGTACCACAGAGTAATTCCCCCCCTTGTCCGAAGATTCAAGACTGAAGAGGCAAGACGCAAGATCAAGACACAGGAGGGCGAGAGAATCGGCTTCCAGGAAGGAGAGGATGCCTGAGGTCTAAAGCCTGGAGGATTGGCCATCTTTCGGGAAAGAGACAAATAGGGTCCTGCTCGGAAGTTCGAAAAAGGATTAAAGGATTGGGTTTATCATTAAGAAGAGATGGTGCTCGGTAACCTGCTGCAGCAGCACAGGGTAGAGCAGGAAACCATCAGAAAACCCTGAGGTCCTTTATATGAGAGCCTTGATTGTCGG
>NW_012047056.1:0-677 GCF_000956235.1 Wasmannia auropunctata
TGGATTTATTACTATGAAAATTTAATTAGTCTAAAGCAAGCTGAGTTACATGTTTTTCAGCTTTCGGAACCGCGAGGATAGTCACAACATTTCATTCTATTAACTCACATATTTCAACCATTTTACGCGAATACTTGGAATCGCATGTGGACATGTGGTTTGAGACGGGTCACACTGAGAGAACTTTTATCAAAACAGTCTTAGATAAAATTGAACGTTTGACAGTAATTTTTTTCGGTTACCACTTGCTGCCTTTATTTACAAAATTTACCTATATATTATATCTTGTGGGGTCTTTTGGAAATTTATAAGAATATATTGTTTTACAGAAAAATTATTTTAACAGTGCACATATCAGATAATGTAATAAATAATAATAATAACAGATAATCACATATGAAAAGTAACTCCTCAATTTTTTGCTTTGGAAAAACCACATAAAATATAGCTAACCATTTTTTAATTATATATATAGAAATATATTTATATAATATAATAGCCTCAATATAATTATAACAACCTCACGAGTCACGTGACCTCTTAACATGTGAAATAGTCTTCCATAGTTCCATGCTCGATCAACATCAAAAGCCAATCAAAAGCTTCTACTATAGCGCCGTTTGCGGTTAAACAGTGCGTTAGATGGTTGACTGTGGTGATGTCATTTCCGATTACAA
>NW_012047057.1:0-853 GCF_000956235.1 Wasmannia auropunctata
CGATTCGGATCTAAATTCAGATCCGAATCTGAATTCATCGTCTTACACACGCTTTCAACAGTTACACACAATATTATAATGTCAATAAAATATAAATAAAATAAAAATACGATGAAAAATTGAGCCAAACAGGACCGAAATCAGGAACTAGATTCGACACTTCTATTATTCGGATTCTTAGAAAATTCGAATATCCAAATATCCCGCCGAATTTGAAGTATTACATTTATTCGTAATACGGATAAACATATATCCGGATAGCGTACGTCAAATCCAAACCTTAAAGCCCTATTAGAAAGAGAGAGGTGGCCCTTCACATCATGCTATCTCAAGATCGTTTTCCGCTTATGGGCATTATAGTATAGCAGTGCACATTCCAGTCGTATTATATAGTTCAGGGTTTCCTGCCTTGTCGCCGCTCTAACCTCTTTTACCACCTGTTTCCTTTTACATCCTCAAAATTCTATCTTTTTACTTTACCTATTTCCTCTTCTCCATTTTTCTATTTTTATCGTTACATCGCGATACTGTCTTACCTTTACTGCTTGTCTTATCCACGCTACCTATGCTTCCCGCCTTTTCGCCGCTCTAATCTCTATTGCCGCCTGCCTCCTATAACCCAAATTCTATCCTTCTACTCATGGAGGACTGGAGAGAGCATGTCGGTGGTGGGGTTTCATCTGACGGTTGAGAGCATGTCGGTGGGGGGTTTCATCTGACGGTTGACCAATATGGCCGCAACCGGATATTGAAGTAGAGCGGTAAATTCGAGTGGATTTATTACTATGAAAATTTAATTAGTCTGAAGCAAGCTGAGTTACATATTTTTCAGCTTTCGGAACCGCGAGGATAG
>NW_012047058.1:0-2949 GCF_000956235.1 Wasmannia auropunctata
TTGACGAAGTTGCTCTATCTTGAAGTTTGCCTATTTTTGGAGGATAGAACAGGTGATCCTTTAATTTTTTGGACCAGTATATATATATATATATATATATATATATATTATATTTGCATTTTTCTATTGATTTATAAAAAATATAAAAAGGTTCTATTCCTTTTAATATTATAGTTGGGTGTATTACGCCGCGAAAGAGAAAGGCAGCGTCTCGCTATAATTAACGCAAACAGAATAATGAGAAGAAAATTAAGAGATATGCTCGATCCGTTTGCTCCGCCAGAAAATCAATTTATCGGACTGTATCGTTTAACGAGAAATATGACGATAAATTTAATAGAAGCATTAGAACCACATCTTCTTTCACGAAGGAAATCTTTTGCAATTCCAAATGAGTCGAAAGTAAAGAAACTATATATTATATGTATGTATATATATATATGTATATATATATATACCTATATATATATATATATATATATATATATAACTATAAATATAATTATTATTACTAATATTGCAGTAATAACCAGGGTTGGCAAAGTTATTTTATGAAAGTAAATCGTTACCGTTACTTATTAGTGATTTAAAAAAGTAACTCGTTATCGTTACTTAAAAAACTAAAGAGTCGTTACTATTTTCGTTACTTTTTTCTTAATATTAATAGAATATTATATAAAAATTTTTGTAGTAAATATAAGTAGAAAATGTCATGGAATTCTATCTAATAAAGAATAAGCCTTAAAATCTAATGTCAAGAGATATGGTTATGTCTTAGCGTTTAAGAGTACGCGCGCAAGACGGATTAATTAATCAGGGTAGTCTACTTAAATCGAACACCTTAAATACTCACTTATTTTTGGTGACAGAAAAAAATATTTCAGATGAAAGTTGAATGGTTTCGAAAGGGATGTAATTTGGTCACGTCGTTTTTTTTTTTAGGTAGAGGCAAAAAAAAATATGAAGATAATTTCCACTTTTTTTAACGGAATTATATAATTTTTTTTACATAATATGATTTCTCTAATTATTCTGCATTTATAAGTTATTAAAAAAAATTAATTGCATATTGCAAATTGTACATATTTTTTTTAAAGCAACTGTGTTTTTTACACCAATCGATTTATTTGATTATTCTGTGCCTAAAAAGTATTGTACCATTATCAAAAAATTAATAGTTTACTAGATATTTCATATTTTATATCAAAATGTGGCATGATAAAGTATAAAATATCTCGCAAATCACTGAATTTTCAATAATTATATTTTAAGACTTTTAGATACAAAATAATTAAAGGAATCATATTATTTAAAAAAAATCATATAATTTTATTTAAAAAAGTGGAAGTAACTTTCATATCTCTTTGCGCCTCTATCTAGAAAATAACGACATGCTCGAAATATGTCCTCCTCAAAGCTGTTTTAGCTGTTGAACTTTCTATCTAAAATATTTTTTCGTATCATCAAAAATAAGTGAGATATTCAAAGAGTTCGATTTAAGTGGACCATCCTGTATATGTAATACATAAATGTATACATATAATATCAAGTGACGCGGTAGCGGCGCGACGCCAAGTATATAAAAGGCGGGTTATGATCTATGAGTATACGGCACTGTCTCGAGGCGCTACGGCTTTATCTCGAAGTTCTATGTCCCGAGTTTCTTAAGTCTAATGATGCTATTACAAAAGTCTTCTTCACGCAAACATGTTTATAAATATTCTCAATTTCTCAAACAATATGCCCGTACAATTGATAAGTATAAATATATTTTATTACTAATTGCAACTGCGAATGACATTCTTCGAGCGCTGTTTTTACAAATAAACTCGTCCATTAAAATATCTATGTTTAATAGTTGTGCAAAATATTTGTGAACATGCATTATTGCCACGTTATTCAATCTTTTTTGACCCAATTTTCCGTAGTGCCCGCATCTTTACTTTTTTCTATCTACATTTGTTAAAATTCGCACAAATTTTAATTTTTGTTTCTCAAATCTGACATGTGGAAATTCCACATGCCAGATTTTTGGCCTGTGGATGATATTTGTATATGCTCCATACAGAAATCTCCGCCCATGTATAAAAATGAATCAATAATAATCATTTTATCATAAAATTTTAATCACAAGTGTCAAAAACTTTTCTATAAATGCATCTATAGTATAACCAACACGAGCAATTAATAATTTAATATTGTAAAAAATAAATAATTTGAATAACAATTAATGTTGTAATATCATATCAGGTAAGAGCCGGTAAGCCCACCTCGAACGAAATACTATTATATTGATTACATTTAATCTATAATAAATTTTTTACTTGCTAATAAATTCAGATTTATAATATTAAACGTATTTTAAAAATTTTACTATTTAATTGTGTGTAAACATTATTAATTAAAAATACATAATTATCTTATATTAAAAAATAATTTCAAAAGACGTTTTTTATTCAAAATCTCAAATATTCTAAGTAAAAAATGTACTATGGATTATCGGTATCCTATGATATTCGATAACATATTATAGTTTAAATTAATACTTTTGGAACATTATTTTCATAATAAAATTAATATAGAAAGCTAATAACAATTTTGCTCGAGAAATATTTCTTTCCTATTTTTTTCTTAGAATTTTTTAGTTAAAACAATATTTAAAAAGTTTGAGAAAATTAAAAAAAATATCAAAATAAGAAGCAACATTTTTTTTCAGTATTAGAAGAAAAAAATCTTTATTATTTCTAGCTTACAGAGCCATAGGAGATATCCGAGATCGATTTGGATTTTAAAACTCAAAACCAGATAATTCAAATTATTCGGGTAATCCGGATATCCGAATTATTTGGATCCGGATCTGAGTTCGGCGATTCGGATCTAAATTCAGATCCGAATCTGAATTCATCATCTTACACACGCTTTCAACAGTTACACACAATATTATAATGT
>NW_012047059.1:0-620 GCF_000956235.1 Wasmannia auropunctata
TTCCGCACTGATCACACACATATTTTTTTTTATATTCACGTTGTATATTATGCGATTTCGATTGATTAGATCTAAAAGAGATTAATAGAATTAAAGTAAAAGATAAAAATAGACAATATATTAAAATCGTAAAAGTGCAAAGCAAATTTGTGTGATTACAGCTAATGTGTTATAAAGCAAGTTACCGAAAGGATTTATGACATTTCGAACTGAGCGTTTCTTCAGTGTTATCAGTTTGTTCTATCGAGGCTTCCATCACATCTTCATATTTTATTTCAACAATATCAATTTCAGTCACTAAATTAATTGACACTGCTGTTTCGTTATCTTTAGTTGAAATAACAGTTTCCTTTTCGTATCTAGTTTCATCAATATTCTCTCGATTTGTTTTCCAATTATTATGAATATTCATTTTATCTCTTATCCCTTATGTATCATTTTGATAATGCAGGTTCTCCTCGTTCATAATCTCTCGTTTAATATTTAGAAAGTTCTCTGAAAAGTTATTTGTATCTTTATTTGTATAAACATCATCGCTCTGCCTTTGATGTAATTGCATTCGCAGACGCTCATCTACCTCAACTGCAGTACTACGCAGTTTATAACTAATACTTAAACGA
>NW_012047060.1:0-1712 GCF_000956235.1 Wasmannia auropunctata
GTTCAGAAATCCGCGTAATCAATATGACATCAAGGATTCCGAACGGGCAAAGGGCAATTCGAATAGCAGCAAGCGAAGCGAACATAGGTTTGTGCTACTATTTATCCTACTCTACATATCAAAATCATATCCTGCAGATAAAATACTCATTTTTATTGCTTTTGCACTATCAAGATAAGACTTGTCTATATTCTGTAGATAAAATACTCATTTTTATTGCTTTATAATGTACCATGAAAGTAAGCAGGATTGGAATTAATAATACTTTAAAAAAGTAATGCGTTACCATTATTATTTTTGTAAAAAGTAACGACAACTCGATATCATTACTTGTGACTGATTAAAAAAAATGACGCGTTACCATTACTATTAAAAAGAAACAATGCATTATTTTTTTGTAATACTAAAATAAGTTTGATTAGATTTTAAAATTATATTATTTGATAATTATTGTTAAATGTAATAATAAATAAAACTTGAAACTTTAAATAAGTCTGTATATAGAGCAATATTTTTCTTTATTTTTATTTATTTTATTTTTATAGAAAGTTAGATCAAGTTTAGTGTTTTAAAATATTAATGTTGATATTAAAAAAGTAGATTTTCCAATTACTGTTAATACTAAAAATATATAGTACATGTGTAATGTAAATTATAAATTTTCAATACCGGTAGTGACTGAGAATGTAGTTTTAAAGTACAAAATACTTTTTAAAAAGTAAATTTAAAAAAATTAAAAATATATTATAAAATAAGAAAATAAAAATATAAAAAAAGTAACGATGAAAGTAACAGCAAATTTGTTACTATTAATGTAAAAATGTAACAACATTACTGTTATATACAATAGATAGAAAAACTGACGATTGTTATTAAATGAAAGCAACGAAAACGGTAACGGCGTTACAAACAATGCGTTACTTTCCAACCCTGATAAGACCGTTCGCTGATAGTTTCTAATTTAATGCAATGTAGAATAATCCTGGCAAAAATAAAGATCAGAGTGTAAGTTTACCACTTAAAATCTTTTCTTTTACATTTTGTTTATATAAAAACTTCTTTTACATTTCGCTGTTTGAAATTACGCTTTTTAGAAGTATTGTTCATGTTTCTATTATTTTTTCCCTTACACTCAACGCTCTCATCTTTATTTTTGTAGGGACAATACATGCGAAAAGATAATGTTAATACAGTGTAATAAAACAGATTAAAAAAACTGATGAGAACTTCTATCATTATTTAATTCTTTTTTTATTTATTTTTTAGAAGTAAATGGGAAGAATCCGATCGAGACGATAGCGAGAAAGATCGCTACTAGAGGTGGTCCGAATCGCCTGAAGCAGAATCGGATCGCACCAAAGATTGGGAAACATTCCCATTCCACGGAAAGAAAACGATCGCAAAGATTTTCGCGCAATAAGAAACGAACTAACGAAGAAAGGACGCAAAATCCCACACACCTCCGAGTTTTAAGGTTAAAATGTCATCAAAGAAGCATCATCGATGCGAAGATCAAAATAAAGAAAATACGCCCGACGGTCGTCCTTCTAAAAATGTAAAAAGAAATCGCAAAGGAAGAAAAAAAAGGCGTCGAGAAAAGTCATTAGAAGCACTCGAGAATATCAGAGGAGACGTAGATCTAAAAGAAAAAAATATTTAGATGTAAGAAGTAGATGTTTTCAAAATAAAGAATCCAAAGTTTATGGCAGCTG
>NW_012047061.1:0-383 GCF_000956235.1 Wasmannia auropunctata
CAGGATATGATTTTGATATGTAGAGTAGGATAAATAGTAGCACAAACCTATGTTCGCTTCGCTTGCTGCTATTCGAATTGCCCTTTGCCCGTTCGGAATCCTTGATGTCATATTGATTACGCGGATTTCTGAACGTGTGAAGAAAATTGCAGAATTTACTACCCTTCGGACACTTGCTTATACCGCAGACGGCGTTTCTCCAGGATGTGAAGTTGACGAACTCGCAGTTGAGCTGCTTGCCGGCGTATCAGCGTCCCTTCAGCTTCCTCCAAGCTCTAGCCGCTTCTCTCTCCGTGTAATATTCAACATAAAGATTACCGCGCAAGTGAATCTCCTTGTTGCAGCAACACTTGAGAGTCTTAATTCTGCCGAACGACTCCAGT
>NW_012047061.1:7877-8321 GCF_000956235.1 Wasmannia auropunctata
TTTTTGATGATACGAAAAAAATATTTTAGATGAAAGTTCAACAGCTTTGAGGAGGACATATTTTAAGGATAACATTTTTTTCTAAATAGAGGCGCAAAGAAATATGAAGGTCACTTCCACTTTTTTAAATAAAATTATATGATTTTTTTTTAAATATTATGATTCCTTTAATTACTTTGTATCTAAAAGTCTTAAAATAGAATTATCAAAAATTCAATGATTTGCGAGATATTTTATACTTTATCATGCCATATTTAAAATATGAAATATCCAGTAAACTATTAATTTTTTGATAATAGTATAATACTTTTAGGCAGAATAATCAAATAAATAGATTGGTGTAAAAAAAACACAGTTGCTTTAAAAAATATATGTATAATTTGCAATATGCAATTAATTTTTCTTTAATAACTTTAAATGCAGAATAATTATATGCAATTAATT
>NW_012047062.1:0-433 GCF_000956235.1 Wasmannia auropunctata
ATATTTATCTGTAATTGATTTTTAAGGTATGGAAACGCGTGCTCCAAGAATCATCGTAAAATCTTTTTAAGCAAAGTAATCATGATACCCGGATTCTATTCACACTTCTCCCTTGAGAAGAATTCGGCGGAATACGATACTGACGTGGCACTCGAGTTTGAGAGAACAGAAATGTTGCATCACTTTTACGAGTTCTACGAGGACGTGATACCAGAACTGGAGTCGTTCGGCAGAATTAAGACTCTTAAGTGTTGCTGCAACAAGGAGATTCACTTGCGCGGTAATCTTTATGTTGAATATTACACGGAGAGAGAGACGGCTAGAGCTTGGAGGAAGCTGAAGGGACGCTGGTACGCTGGCAAGCATCTCAACTGCGAGTTCGTCAACTTCACATCCTGGAGAAACGCCGTCTGCGGTATAAGCAAGTGTCCGA
>NW_012047063.1:0-513 GCF_000956235.1 Wasmannia auropunctata
TTTGTAGAAATTTTTCCGCCAGGGATTATTTTAAGATATATATATATATAATCAACTTTCATATAATACTAAATTCATCCCCATAGTATAACTTCTTAGTAAATATATTTGCGTAACATAGCTTTAGTTGCGAGCGATCTTCTTTTCTTATTTTTGTAAAAGGAAGTCTCAACGGATTTATATAGACACTTTCTACAAGGATTCCGTTAAGATTTCATAATAGAAACAACATCTGTACACCACATGGAAAGTCATAAACCCGGCTATTGTTAAGCTACCGGCATGGACTTTCCTTTTGGTCCTTTAGAAAAATTAACAATCAACAGGAAACAGAAATTCATTTTACATCATACCTTCTAGAACCTTCTAGAAGCTTTACTTATCATACGGCAAGAATTTCGTGCGGGCCGTGTGCCGAAAAGTTTATGTTACACGACACCACTTGACAGTCTCTCGGCGAGAGATAAGCGATTTGCGCTTCCCTTGCGAGCCTTTTACTGAGACCAAAATTTA
>NW_012047064.1:0-430 GCF_000956235.1 Wasmannia auropunctata
CCTGTGGGAAAGAAGATGACTCAAAAGCAAGTACAGGAGGCCCCGATACCGGCTAAACCGCCAAGGGGAAGGAGGAGTCAGTCGGCTACACCGGAGAGCCAGGAGGTTGAGGTTGTTTCCACCATGGAAATTGGCGAGCTCTCTAGGCCCACAACGCCTAGAGGTGGAGATACCGAGATAGTCTCTTCTGATTTGGGCGCGGGACCGAGTAGGGACTCATCCTCGTCGGACACGGTCATCCGCTGGAAGTTGACTGCCCCTAAAAGAAAAAGGACTTCGGCGTTCCAGAGCTCCCCGGAGGCGGAGGACGCCGCGGAAGCACATGACTCTCCAGGGGGCAGGCTGAAGGCTGCTCAAAGGAAGAGATTGATTTTAGGCTGAAAGGGATTGAGCTGTTATCTTCCTCAGACATGGCCGCCCTAGCCATGGA
>NW_012047065.1:0-821 GCF_000956235.1 Wasmannia auropunctata
TCTTCTAATTCTTCTCTGTGATTGGCTCTAAAAGTCCATTTTACCCGTTCCTCTCGTCTGATTATGTTCATTCCGTGACTTAGAGAAATAGGCGGAAAACCGATTCCGCTCGGAATTCATAATAGCAAAACCGCATAAGCGGAATTGTGATCGGAAACTGGCCAGTCGGAATCTCGCGTTTCCGATCGGAATTGCAAAATTTTCATGATAGGTGCCCTGATTCCGTATCGGAACAGGAGTGGAACACATGTGTGGGCTGTGGAGTGCATTTTATAAGAGGTGAGTGTTCCGGAAGGCGCGGGAACACCCTGCCAACGTATATAAACCCTATATACAGTTGTCAATGCCGAGGTGTGCTCTAGAGCGTACACTTTTCACGCGGGTTTATGCGGACGGGCCCATACTGGGGTGTGCTGTCTCGACTCTCTACGCTCTGTGGCTGTAGCGCCACGTGCTCGGAGAGCGATTATTTGAGCGTGCATTTTCGTGTGCCGGACAGTGGTCACTGTAGGAGGAGTTACGCTGCATGCACTGGGTGTGCATGAGCGCGTGCCTGACTGCGCTTAGTGAAAGTAATGCGTGGCGGCGCGCGCTGTGTGTGCGTGTAATGGCCGCGGCTTCTGCCTGCTGGGTTTTAGATGACATATGCACGGCTCCCTGCTTCTTGGTGTGACCGCTTTGCTCTGCCGGGGTGCATGGTTGCTTTGTTGTGGGCTGGTGGCGAGTGGTCAGTTTTCTCTCTGCTGGTTGGAGGGAGAATTTGGATGTTGCGGGGCGCCTGCCGGGCGTCTGTGGCCTGCGGTCTCCCTCTTGCTTATAGC
>NW_012047066.1:0-422 GCF_000956235.1 Wasmannia auropunctata
TCTTCCGATCTCTTTTTTGTTGCTGTGTTGTATCTGTAGCTGTGATACGTACGCTTGGCAAAATTCAGCTAAATAAATCGATCATTATCAAGGTAATTCTTTTTCTTTTTTAACGTTCATATAAATAATCATACTGTGTATCGTTAGTTGTATATTATTTTAATATTATTATTTTATTTCTAATCAAATTCTAAAGTTTTGTGTAATGCCATGATTAAGGTTATGGTGAAAGGTGCATAGCAAGATATAATTAAGCTGCATGTGTTCCGTTATTCACTTCAAGTATTAAAAATTCTAGTTTATATTGGCTGTGTTCTGAAATTTACTGCCAATACTGAAAATCTGTAGTTTACAACGTTACATATACTATATACATTTTCAGTACTTGCAGTGAATAACAGAACTCAATGCTTAATATTTGA
>NW_012047067.1:0-978 GCF_000956235.1 Wasmannia auropunctata
AATAAAATGTAATGTTAAAATGCATATTTGCTTTCATTTCCCGCATTTATATTTCCCCTTCTTTCGCACTTTTAGTCATCATAGATTGGCTGCGCCATTCCGTATCCAGCCAATCAAAAATTGACTCAACTTTGGCCAGTCTCTTATATTATAGTGTCTCTAATGTGTGCTCGTCTAAAGAACGGCGTCGATTGGATTAGTATAACTTAGGAATAACTGCACAATTAAGAATTGTAGAAAAAAAATGGTTCAGGACTTTTTGACTCAATTTTTTAGGAATAGTGCTATATGATTAATTCAGGAATAGTGCTATATGATTAATGGTCATTATTTTAGTTACACCCTGTATACACCAATCGTGTCAAAATATTAGTGCGTTTTGAAATCGATCAAACAAAAAGTATCGCAACTATTCTGTCCACGAGTGTATATACATATATACATCGCATGACAAAGTTTTCAAGTCTGTTGATTGGTTGCAAGAAAGAGAAATTATCGGATCTCTCTATCCTGTAACCAATCAATAGGCTTGAAATCTTTGCGTACTACTAGAGTCCTAGAAAACAGAGATGCGACATTGAAGAGTATGGTCTGATTGGCTGTCTAAATCACATGACAAAGCACCAATCAAATGATCAAAGCGACCATTTTAATTCACTATTGCACTTAATGCATCAAGATACAGCTTTGTAAAGTATGTACATATAAATTATATAGAGAAAAATTAAGACAATACAAAGTGTTGAAATGCAATAAAAAGCTATTATTATGGTGTAAGCCCAGACAGCACAGGATATCCTATAGACATCCGTTTTATGTTCATTTCTGGTCGGGATATCCATGAGCCTTACAAGCTGTCCATAGGATATACATTTGTGAATACTATAGGGATATCCCCAAAAGGACAAGTTTGAATGTCCATATGCTATCCCTATTCGTACTCGCTCTCAGTATGCCACGCCATCTTACGGCGCATCT
>NW_012047068.1:0-581 GCF_000956235.1 Wasmannia auropunctata
GGTCAAATTAAAGAGAATTAAATTATCTAAAAGAGCTTTATGGTGACGTTATCAAAAAAAATTTATTGAAGTCCATAGACCGTTTTTAAGACGAGCAAAAATTTGAAAAATTTTTTTTCCGGTGGTTTTCTTACAATTACTTATAAACCGCGCATGTAAAAAAATTTTCAAATCCAGATCTGAAAATTAGACACGTGAAGCTACAATTTCTTTTTTTTTAATTTTCTGTACGACCATTTTTCTCCAAGTTACAACCTGTTGAAAATCACCTAAAAATTTGGAATTTTTTTAATATCCTTTAATTTTTGTGGCTAGTGTATATATAATATTTTTACTCTATCTTAATATTTTATTTTACTTATATTTATTTGCCATTATTATTTTATTTTTATATAAGCATAATCTATATTTATGTTGATATTTTGTGTTCTTTATTACTAATTTGTGTTTATGTTTATATCATTTATTATTTATAGTTAAGTACCCATTTATTACCTTTTTTTTTAAATAAAAAGTAATGTTAAAATGCATATTTGCTTTCATTTCCCGCATTTTTATTTCCCCTTCTTTCGCACTTTTAG
>NW_012047069.1:0-487 GCF_000956235.1 Wasmannia auropunctata
TTCCGGGCACTAAGAAAAAAAAATCGCAGCGCTTTGAAACTTTCAGGGTTTTTTCAGGACACTTTGAGGTTGAAAAGTTACAGACGATATCCTTCGTTAACTCATTATATGCAAAGTTATTCCAAGTTATCCAAATATCCTTAAATATGCAATTTTTTATCTTTTTTCAGCCAATATCTTCACTTCGGAAAAAAATTTTTTATCAAAAGCCAGTAATTACACCATGTAGAGAATGTTTTGCAGTTTACAAAACCCTACCTTCATTTTCTGTACGATCATTACTTCCCGAGTAATTGATTGTCAAAGTCAAAAAAGACTTTTTTGCTTTGATCGATAACTCAGCGCCAAATTATCGTACAGAGCTTGTAAGTAGGTCAAATTAAAGAGAATTAAATTATCTAAAAGAGCTTTATGGTGACGTTATCAAAAAAAATTTATTGAAGTCCATAGACCGTTCTTAAGACGAGCAAAAATTTGAAAAATTTTT
>NW_012047070.1:0-537 GCF_000956235.1 Wasmannia auropunctata
ATAGCTGCCGCTCTTGGTGAGACGAACGTTAGCGATTATAAGTGTCAGCCGCCGGTTTCATTGTCGGGCGGATCGCGCTATTTCAGTTTCGTTGTCCGCGTAATCGGGTGTTCGTGTGTAGAGTCAATGTGTGCCATCCGCCCGGCATAGAGTTACGCGAATCGAGTAGAGTATTTTGCACTCGCCTTGCCACAGCCGGGTCACTTGTGCGTTACTTATGTGTTATTTTGTGTTTCTTTTGCGTTATTGAGCGTCAGAATTTTTGCGTGTTAGCGTGCCGAATGTCGGCAGTGCTTCGGATTATCGTGACGCCACGTGGCGCGTGATCCGTCGTACGCCGTGCGAGGCGTACTCGCGTACAGCGACCAGATATTTTGCGGATTTAAGGTAGCGTAAGAACGAAGCTCGTATACCCGTCATTTCCGGGAACGTTCCCGGACGCGCGAATTGCGACCTCGGCGATACCGCCGACGGCTGCCGCGGCGTTAGTCGCGGCCGAACGAATCGCCTGTAAATTCCAGCACACGCAAATATATT
>NW_012047071.1:0-507 GCF_000956235.1 Wasmannia auropunctata
ATCGGCGCACTATCAGCCGATCGTGTGACCCCTGCTGCCTGCGTGCTGCCGGAAGGACCGGCGAGCGACACTTGTGCTGTGGTCGCGTGAGGGACAGGACGTAGGATCCCGGGTAGTTGCCAAGTGCAAGAAACGTTGAGGGAGAACATCCTCCATAGCTGCCGCTCTTGGTGAGACGAACGTTAGCGATTATAAGTGTCAGCCGCCGGTTTCATTGTCGGGCGGATCGCGCTATTTCAGTTTCGTTGTCCGCGTAATCGGGTGTTCGTGTGTAGAGTCAATGTGTGCCATCCGCCCGGCATAGAGTTACGCGAATCGAGTAGAGTATTTTGCACTCGCCTTGCCACAGCCGGGTCACTTGTGCGTTACTTATGTGTTATTTTGTGTTTCTTTTGCGTTATTGAGCGTCAGAATTTTTGCGTGTTAGCGTGCCGAATGTCGGCAGTGCTTCGGATTATCGTGACGCCACGTGGCGCGTGATCCGTCGTACGCCGTGCGAGGCGTACT
>NW_012047072.1:0-469 GCF_000956235.1 Wasmannia auropunctata
GTTAGTGCTCTGATAGCAAAGTTTTTCCGATAAGTAATCTAATTCTGGTAATTTCTTATGTCTTTCTCAAGTGTTTGCGACCACTATATCGAAAAGCAGTTTTTAACTATAAACTATTTTCTGATCGTAATTATTCGAAATTTCTATAGATTATTCTTATTATGTTAATGTACGGTAAATTAATGATCAAATCTAAATATCCATTTCTTACGAAATATATCTATTATCCAGTGATGATATCTCTATTGCAAGGATAGGTATAGCTTGTCTATTTGTCAAGTTCTTCAAGTCGACTGTGCTTCGAGAACAAAAGACTTGCATATTATATTGCTTGAGTTTTTTCAAGGGTGATATACATATATAGATCTTGTGAAAAATATTGTTAACAACGGACCCAGCCCCAATGACCTTGATCTTGATATATGTTGTCAAAGTCATGACTCTAAGTGACCTTTAATTGGTTTCAACC
>NW_012047073.1:0-606 GCF_000956235.1 Wasmannia auropunctata
TCATCTTTACCTTTGGAAAGGCTCTCACTCTCGTTGTCGTTTTGTCAACTTAATCTCAGCGTCTTCTCAAAGTTTCTATTGTCGTTGCGTACTCGGATCGTCGTTGCACATTCGTCTCTTTTGCTTCGGCCAGATCCCGGAGGGGCCCCCAATATTTGTAGGAATCGGTTGAAACATATAAAAAACCGATTATTATTACTAATACAAAGCGTGGGAAGATAAAATATGTAACACAGAAAAGTTTTCACACTTACAAGCTCACGTCTCGGTCTTTCGTCTCGTCGTTCTTAAAGCTACTCGAAGTCTCTCGCGCCTATTTCAAGTCTGTCGCGTCGGTAACGTCAGTTGTGTCTACGTCGTCCTTACAATATTAAGGTGATTAAAATAAAAATTCTTTATTTTTATCAATCAATAGTCCTACTACTCTTGTCAGAGCGTAGTGACCTCTTCTCGTATTTCTGCGATGTGCGCTATTTACACTTTTACGCAGATATACGGGACCTACGATTTTAATGCCGGTTCCGAACGGACATTTTTTTTTTAAGAAGAGGTTCTCTTTGGCAAAGATACTCTCAGTAGTTTGTCATTGCCTTCCGAGAGGCGGCG
>NW_012047074.1:0-336 GCF_000956235.1 Wasmannia auropunctata
AGCTGCTGGATCTGGGATTTCTTAAGTCGGGGGACTTGAAAATAATATCGACCAGGGTCCTGGTGGGAAACATAGCCGCGTTCAAGAAGTTCAACGCGATGACATCGGTGGAGTTCCGCGCGGGTATAGGCTAAGTCTACAAGTCCCTTATCTAGGTGCTGCCTGCCTCACAGGCATAATACGCCCTCCCTTGTTCTATATCGTAGAATATACTATGTAATATATAGATAATATATAAATAAGTTGTATAGGCTCTGTAGCAATAAAGGTCGAAGGCCAAATTTTTTTTAGCCAAATGCCTCGTCATCTAATTAGTGACGCGCATGAATGGATTAA
>NW_012047075.1:0-440 GCF_000956235.1 Wasmannia auropunctata
TGACTGGAGTTCAGACGTGTGCTCTTCCGATCTACTAGGGGAATCCGACTGTCTAATTAAAACAAAGCATTGCGATGGCCCTCGCGGGTGTTGACGCAATGTGATTTCTGCCCAGTGCTCTGAATGTCAACGTGAAGAAATTCAAGCAAGCGCGGGTAAACGGCGGGAGTAACTATGACTCTCTTAAGGACTCTTAAACATAGACATGAGGCAGAGAGGATTCCGGTCTATGGTTGGATGTGCAGACAACACGCTCCTACTGGACACCCTCCTTCGTTACCACCGCAGGGAATACAAGTCCCTATATGTAGCGTCCATAGATGTGAGCAAGGCATTCGATGCGGTCACACACCCGGCAATCGAGAGTGCGTTGGGGAGTCTAGGGATTCCTCCGGCAATGCTCCGCTACCTGTCCGGGATCTATGAGGGTTCCAAGACGC
>NW_012047076.1:0-819 GCF_000956235.1 Wasmannia auropunctata
ACTAAGCTCCGCACAAATTTTTGCCAAAGGAAAAATCGTCTCAGAATACGGTCAGGAATACGTATGTTTAAGGACACTATACTTATTCTGAATCACCCTGTATACATTGCACATCAAATTGTAATTAATTTTGTAATGTTTAATGTACTGTTTTATATTTTAATATTAAATTTTAATAATGAAGTAAAATGCTATAAGTTATAAAAAAGACTTTATTAGGACGACATCAAAACGTCTTCAAGGTGACGTCTATAACTGGTCTACAAAATGTCTTATAAACATCCATTATTGTCGTCGACATTATAGATCAAAAAATGACCATACATAGACGTCTCTATGTCGTCTTTTGATATCAGTCTGCTACTTGGGTACATATCTGTATATATGTAATTGTTTTAATTGTTTAATTATACAGGGTGTAACTTAAATAGCGACCACTAATCATATAGTGCTATTCCTGATCAAAAATTGAGTCGAAAAGTTCTGAGCCATTTTTTTCTGCAATTTTTAATTAAGCAGTCATTCCCAAGTTAAACTAATCCAATCGACGCCGTTCTTTAGACGGACTCACATTAGTGAGCCGCGTGCGTAGTAGTGTGCGTGAGCGTTCCGCCGCGCGCCGCGCTGCTACGTCGCTATGTTCTCACCGCTATGTTCACGCAGACTACTACGCGCGCGGATCACTAATGTGCGCCCGTCTAAAGAACGGCGTCGATTGGATTAATTTAACTCGGGAATAACTGCTTAATTAAAAATTGTAGAAAAAAATGGCTCAGAACTTTTTGGCTCAATTTTTGATCAGGAATAACACTATATGAT
>NW_012047077.1:0-11184 GCF_000956235.1 Wasmannia auropunctata
TATTTAATTATGATATAAAGGTTTATAAAACAAAAAGAACGTGTGTGTGATAGAAAGTTTCGGCTTATCAGATGGCAAATAAATAATAATTTTATCCGCAATTAAAATTCTCTTGAAACGACTGAAGAATGTTTTCTCTCGAAATGAATTTACTTCTTTAAACTTGAGTCATAAAAATAATTTTCTATTTAATTTCTGATTCCTCACAAATACTTAAACTAATCTTTTTGTTAAGTAAAAAATTATATCAAAGTAATAAAAGTCGCCGCAGTTTCATCACTTTTATTTTTTTTTCTCTTACCCTCTCTCCTTTTTTTTTCTTTTTAGAAACATTGTATAAATTAAATCAACTTACAATATTGTATCGAACACTTCCAAATGTAGGCGAAACTTTAAAGATGATTGATTTCTTTTCCATAATTTTACGACCGTTTTGTTCACGCGAAAATTCAGCAGTGATTCTGATCATATCGCAGAGATAGTTGTCACCCTTCTTCGAGCCCGGATTCGAGAATACATCGATCACCTGAATCGAATCGTCGCTTTCCGACTTTCGCAGGATCTTCTCCACAAAGCATTGATTCAGCCATGACGATGTATTTAGGGCCATTTCTGAAATTAGAATTAGATTTGGAATTGAAGAATTTCTCCGACAAATCATTATTTTTTTCTCCATGTTCCGGAACGCGAAAGCATTCTTTGCGATAATTTATTGCTCGCTGCGAGATTTATCACGCTTTTTTCTCTCTCTCCAGGTACTCTCTATTCATTTCGGCATTTCCACTCTTTCTTATACCATTTTTCTCATGTTTTGTTGATCCTCAGTTCGTGAATAAAAGAGAAATGAACTGTAACTTCCATTCGCGATTAAAAGCAATATGTGAATTCATTTGCGACTCATTCTTCCCCGAAAAAGAAGGGGAGTTCTATGCTGTAAAGGCAAAAGCCTTTATAGTGCGATTTGACCGAAAATTTTAGAAGAAAATATGACGCGTTGCCGCTCTCCGAGATTATTCTATTTGCTAACAACCGGAAAAGTTACTCTGTGTGTGTGCTTTTATCTTTCGTCTATATTTGAAATACATATAATTATAAATCTATGATGAATCAGATAAACTAGATTAAAATGAATTTGGATAGAATAGGTCATAACATGTACGTTATATATATAGATCATATTTGATAAAAACGTATATATATATATATATTGGTAAACCTATTTAATCACAAAAAATATTTCCTTATTTAGACTATTTCTCGACGAAGATTTCTCACGAAGATACGTACAGAATAACGACAACAGAATAAACTAAGTTTAGACTTTTTTCTGAAATTATATAAATCTGACATGTTAAAATTAATATTTGACTTTACGAAAATAACAACAAGATAAAACACGCAAAGTCGATTTACTATTCACTTGTGCATAATAAGTTGTTTAAGCAAATATATATAAGTGATATGTTTTGCTTAAAGTGTAACATGTAATTGTATACTTGCGAAGAAATAATTGCGTTCTTAAAAAGTGAACATTATCTCTTCACATCGAGATCAAATTAAAATTATGTAATCAAAATTGTTGTATATTTCCTATATTGTTACTTTCTGTTAGGTGCATTACTTTTAATTAATATTTTAAATAATTTTCTTGTATGCGTTTTCAAAGTTACTTATAATAGCCGTCAGTATGTCACATTACATTACAAAATATGTTAATTTTTTTTTCTAAACGTTTATTCGTTTTGCTATTATTCTCTGTTTTTTCCTGAGAAATATTTACCCAATTTTCTATTTTTTTATTAAAATAGTGTGTAATTGATAAAATGCTGGAGATATCAAAAATCGATCTCAAGTCACATATAGCCACGAAAATATCGCGTATTTTGAACGTACACTTCAAACTTACAAAGTATGATACTTTATTTAAATAGTAAATCAACGTACTTTATGTCAGCTATTTATTTAAAATTCTCATCTCAATAAAGTTCACATGTATATCAGTTTCACAAAGAACAAAGATGATAATAATTGATACACTTACCTATAACTTGCTCGTGTTCGATTTGATGAGTTAACTTCACTTGGATATTCACTTGACTGCGCCGTTTCGTAAGGCCAATTGCAAAGAAAGTTGCAATTCCACAATGTCTACATATGATTGTATTTAACATTGCATATGACAATCATTACGATCACGACATTTAATGATCTGCTTGTCACCATTTATTTATTACCGACAGATTTGCTGATTCATTTTGAATCTTGGGAGAATAAACTGAGAGGGTTGATCAACATTGAACTTATTCCGATTTGTCTATTAATAAAACGGACGCTAAGCTAATCGAGATAACAGAGCAATGATAAGATGATAACATGCAATCATAAAATGCAAATGTCTTGTAAGTATTCAGCAGAGATTCTGTTCGCTTGCACAATTTCTGGGGACAATTCGTCATTATACAACGCTACGCAAAGCTTGCTCGATTTTTGTCGTCAATTTGTCGTCACACTGCAAATCCAAGTGTGTAAATCTGTAGTCACTTTTTTACGCATTTATACGCGTGCTATATTTTTACACATTTTATCTGTGTTTTACACAGCTGTTAAAGTAAACGTACCAGTGGCTGAACGTGTATCTATAGCTGAACAAGTACACAAAAATTTATTTTTAAATTATTTTTTTCAGAATATTATAATGTAATTGTAATCTTTAAATATTTCTACAATTAAATTTTGATATTATAATAAACAAAAATATTTGAGATTAATAAATTTTGTGTACGTGTTCAGATATAGATACATGTTGAGCCACTAGTACGTTTACCTTAAATGCAAATTTTTTTACACGCTTACACATATTAATGTAAAATTAAGCGTGTAAAAAATATGCATTTATTTGTGCAAAACGCAGATAAAATGTGTAAAAATATAGTGCGCGTATAAATGCGAAAAAGTGACTACAGTACACACACTTGGATTTGCAGTGCAGGTAGCACTACGCAAAGCTTATTCGATTTTTGGCGACAATTTATCGTCAGACAATGCTATGCAAAGCATGCTCGGTTTTTGGCAACAATTTGTCAAATATATATCGCTACGTAAATCTTGCTTGGCTTTTTTTATGACAATCCGCTGTCTGATGATAGTGATGATAAAATACATTTGCCCGTATTTTATACCGATTTTCTGTCAAATTATGTCAACATATTTTGTTACATGTTTGCTACCATATTGTCGACATCATTTGATGAATCAAATTTTGTATTAAATTTGCTTCTCGCCAACAAAGTTTGTAGCAAGATTTTACAAGATCTATTTTTGACAGATATGGTTATCAAGGGATAAATAATATATAAACATAGAAGTCAAAGAAAACATATAATAAATACAATAATTTTGCACAAATGAGCATACAACAATTTTGTAATTAATGTATCGTATAAAACGTTAAAAATATGATGAATAAGTTTCTTTTAATTTTTCTTAGGTGTGTAAATATCATCTAATACTCTTCTGCATTTTAATTAATTATATATTATCAATATGAAACGAAAAAATTATATTCTTCGATTTTAATAGCATTATTTCTTGTTAACATATGCTGAAGGCAATATGTATGTACATAAGAAGTCAAAGTGTATTTTTATACACACACACTGACACAATGCGCAAAATTCGACCAGCAACTTTTCTGTGGTGCGCACTACATAGATAATGCTAATGCTGGCAATAATTAAACAAAAATGCAATGATAACTTTCATAATTCCGCGAAAAAAATTATATATTGTTTTATTTTTTCTTAAATTTGTATGAAAAAGTCCAAACTTTACGGTGGTTACCATAACATTTGTGGAAAAAATTCATTCCGTAGAGTACGTCCATTTACGCAATTTTTTTGGAGATGTAACATGTTTTTACTTTTCAAGAGATAACGGATGAGAGGAAAGGTAGATTCAAAATTGATTAAAAGCTTTAAGTTCAGGCTTTACTCTTAAGAGTAAAAAAAATCTTTTTGATAGCACTATTTTTCAAAGCGTTATGATTGGCTAAAGTTATGCAAAATGTTGGTATAAATTTATCTACGCAATAATTTTGTTGACTAGTATATTTGATTGTTAAAAAAAAAATCCATAAAAATTATTTGATTTGATATAATATTTTCTCGTTACATTTTTCTAAATGCTTAAACTATGAGTTAGAATACCTATTTTCTTATATGTATATATATATATATGTGTGTGTGTGTGTGTGTGTGTGTGTGTGTACGCGCGCGCGTGCTTGTATTTTATTATTTTTAATACATTGGTATGATACAAAGAAGGTATTTTAAAATTAAAAAAATTTAAATAAATCAACAAATTAAAACACTATTTTACAAAAGAATAATTTTTTATTTTTTTAACTAAGCTAATATTATAATAGTAATTTCTAAATAGTAGCCACAATGTCTCCTCCTTAAAAAAGAAACATGATTATTGCACTAATATTGTTAACTAATTTTATTGTATTTGTTATGATTATATGTCTATTATTTTTTAAATTCATTTTTATTTCTGATTATTAAAAATTAAGTATGCATTAGAGATCCAGTAAACCCCACTCATCATACAGTGGAATTCTCTTTATTATTAATTTTTTAAAATCTTCGCTCTTTAAGCCTGGACTAATCCAAATATCAGTGCCCATCATCTCGTCAAAATCTTTCGCTTCAGTCTTAGGGCACAGCATTAACGGTAAAACGACGAAGGATGACACCATTTCTAAGCTAGCCCTACGCTTTATGGCATCCTTCAGTTCCTCCATTGTGGGCGGCTGCGTCTTGCAGTTCAGTTGCTTCATAGTCATCAACAAAATGCTATAGTATTCGTTTAATAAAACGTCTTTCTTGTTTTCAATGGCATCAAACGAAAGACTTGAATTGAGAAAATATAAAAAATCAAACGCCGGTGATGTGTAGACGCAGGTCTGGAAGTCCACCTATAATTATCAAACAAACATGTTTTATTTATCGCTTTCTTGAACCTCCGAAAAGTGAATTGGAAATGAAATCCGTGCACCAGGAAAGAAGTGAAACACGTGTTTAGGAAATCGCGATGAGAAAGTTGAGAGTTTATCAGACGATGCGGACGGATAGGTGGCGGATATACTAACATATAGGCTTGAATGCTAACATTGTGATCGAATTGGATTTATTGTATTATTTATAATACCTTTTTTTAAAAAAGTAAAGCGCCAAATATAAGCGCATTTATCGAACAAATCGTAAGTTAAAAAATGAAAATTAAATAGTATATATCTTAAATATAAATTAGAATAGAAAGGTCCAATAGGGATTCAAAGATATATATCTAGTATATATCTTTGAATCCCTATTGGACCTTTCTATTCTAATCCAAATAGTAGTAACTTTAACTCTTTTTAAAAAAGTTATATCACAGAATTTCCTGATTCAATCCAGTGATATGTACCAGTTTAATAAGAACCCACTAAAAATCTCTGCAAAGTGTCTAAAATCTTTCTGTGATGTACTATGAGAATATTGAGAATATCCACACGGAAAGAACGATTTTGTTGAAAGGTCTAAAAATCTAAAAATTTTGCTAAAAACAGGTCTGAAAATAATTTTTTGGAATGTTTAAACTGATAAGCATTGCTATAAAACGTTTCAATATTCTAGCAATTACTTTGAATTTTGCAAAATTATTTTGATTATTGAACAAAAATTATCAAATCTGGATTCAGCAAAATTTTTCTTTCCGTGCAGAGAAAATCAATGGTATACTTTCTGGATACTCTCACTATGATCTTCATCCATACATTTATTTGTATATTTGGTAATACGTTTTACTCAATTATTTACATATACAAATATATGTATATATAAATAAATATATAAATATATATATTTTTTTAGTAATAATTTTTTGGAAAAGTAATATATAAATAATTATCTTTTTAGCATACATATATTGTAAATCGAATCATATGTGAGTATCAAAATTTATTAGATTTTACGAACTATTTTATTTGATCTTAATTGTTCTTAATTGCAATATGAAGCAATAACAACAAATCAATGAATATTCGTATTTATAGAAAGTTGTAAAATTTTTTTTATAATGTGATGGTATGTGATGGTATGTTTATAACGTACTTACAAAAATCTGATCAGTAGGATTACCATCATTGTCATATTTAAACAACATATTTTTCATCTGAGGATCGCCGTGATTAATAACATTAAATTCATTCTCAGAGAGTTTGGTTGCATCTATTGCTATTTGATACATGTGATCGGAGAGTTTAGCAATCTTTTCCGAATATCTAGAAATAAAAGTCATATAAACATAAATTTGTACAGATAAAGACGATATAAATGTTTACTCTAAACAGCGTAATTTGTATTTATATTCGCTATTTTCTGTACAGTATGTTCAGTCTTTTTATACTAAACAATCTAAACATGTCTTGTGTTATATTAAATGTTGTTTTATACAGAGTAAAACAATAAATGCCGTTTATAATATATATGTATACAATAAAACTTACTTTTTTACTTCTGGCCAGTTTACAACCTCCTCTGATAAAGCTTTAGTACCCCTATTAAAAAAATCCTTCGATTCTGATGGATTCTGGTTGTTAAATAATCCTCTGGTATACATCTCCTTTTGCTTTGGTTCCTAAAAGATTAAAATATTTTTATTCAAGGACGTATTGATATATGTTTATGCATTTGATTAAATATATAGTTAAGTAAACTAACTATATAGTAACTATATAGTAACTAGTAATAAGTATGTACTGCGGATTGATAATTTAGAATGTCATATACAAGATGAAGACTACACAAAAACGAAAATACTCAATACCAATAATTTTAGTTTAAATTTAAATAATTAAATAATTTTATTAATATTAAATTATAATTTTGTAAATGTAAAAGTATTCATTGGTTATAACTAATTGGACATGTACATATATATTCTTTCAATAAATACTCTGATCCACGATATTTATATAGAATGGATTTAGTTGCTTATATAATTATTAAACTCAATAATTTTTATAATTTTAAAACAAACTTTTCGAAATTATAAATTTTCCGTGACTAATTATTAGCAATTTACTTGATACAATAATTTATTTGAGTTTTAAGTGCATCACTTAACAGAAAATAAATAGTTGCTAAGTTTTATATTTTCATACATGTTATTTAAAATTTTAATAATCTGAATCGCACGCGTACGCGCGCGTATGTATATGTGTTTTATATATGTATTTAGTGTTAACTGCATATGTATTCATTCTAGATCAAAATTTATTTTTCAAAAAATATTTCCTATTTTTTTTAAATAAAAATTAAAATGTGTGATTTTCTGTTCTAAATAAATTAAAATATAATACACTGATTAAACATTGTCAGAATGCAAATATAATTAAGATTAACATAGCACAAATAGTAAAATTGCTGGTAATGTTTGTAAGAACTTTCTGCTCTTTATTATATATTCATGCAATTATAGTATAAAATAATATAATATATACATATACACACACGTATATACATATACAGAGTGACCCATTTATAATGAAGAATATAAATAACTAAAAAAATGTAGAAGTACGACATAAATGGGTATGCATGTGTATGTATGTGTATATGTGAATTTCTATAAAATATAAAGAATGTAAAATTGTATTAAGCACGTTATTCTAAAATTCTACACGTTTTACTAAAAATCATCTTTTTAGCAGAGTAGCAGAATAATTAAAACTGTAAATTTTTGTCACATTTCAAACTAATGTCTATTATATAAAATTTTAAACATTTTTAAATACTACGCATCATGTTCTTAATAAATAACTTTGAATCATATAGCACAAGAATAATCTTGTTGCAATGAAATGTTCATACCATGCAATCAAAATGTGATGATTCACATAGACCTAGATATTTGACACTAAGAGTTTATTATTTATTATTGAACGTTTGATCCTTGTATTCGTGTCATTGACTTGAATTTTTTACAATTGCAATAAAATAATACAATCAAGGCGTGATGATTTACTTTTTCACATACGATTACAGAGGCTGCATGAAACCTGGCTAATCCGCGAAGCACCAATATGGAATGAGCTAAGTCAAGACCAGACAGATCGGTCATGCGAAAGCCGAGAGGCATCAGATCTTCGATCGCCAGAAGCATTGGATTTTCATTTTGCACGTATAAACCTCTCCCACTTAAACGGTACTTTGGACCTAATAAATTATTCATTTTATCCAAAGTATTTAACATCATTGATACCTCGGTACGAAAGAAAGCTGCTTTTGTGAGCTGTAACAAGTTTATTTAATTATGATGTAAAAGTTTATAGAACAAAAAGAACGTGTGTGTGATAGCAAGTTTCGGCTTACCAAATGGCAAGTAAATGAAAATTTTATCCACAATTAAAATTCGTCTTGAGATAAATGACTGAAAAGCGCATTTTCTTGAAATATATTTTTTAATTTTAAACTTGATTTATAAAAATAATTTTATCTTTAATTCCTAATTACTCACAAATATGTACTTATACTAATCTTTGCGATAAGTAGAAATTTATACCGAAATAATAAAATTGGCTGTAATTTCATCGCTTCTATTTTTTTCTCTCTTTCTTTCCTTTGTTTTCTTTTTCTTTTCTTTTTAGAAATACATTGTATAAGTTAAATCAACTTACCCATTTGTATCGAACACTTTCGGATGTAGGCGAAACTTTAAGGATGATTGATTTCTTTTCTACAATCTTACGGCCTTCTTGTTCACGCGAAAATTCAGCAGTAATCCTGACAATATCGCAAATATAGTTGTCACCCTTGTTCGAGCCCCGATTCGAAAATACATCGATCACTTGAATCGAATCATCGCTTTCCGATTTTCGCAGAATCTTCTCCACGAAGCATTGATTCAACCATGACGATGTGTTTAGGGCCATTTCTGAAATTAGATTTGGAAGAAATTAGAATTGGAGAATTTTTCCGATTAAAAAATTATTGTTCTTCCCGTCGTGTTTCGAAACGCGAAAGCATTCTTTACGATAATTTATTGCTCGCTGCAAGATTTATCGCTCTTCTATCTCTCTTTCCAGCCGGCATCCATTCAAATCGACTTTTCCACTTTTTACCATTTCTCTCATGTTTTGTTGATTCGCGAGCGACAGAGATTAGAAAAGCGAGTTGTAACTTTTATTTTGCGATTAAAAATGGTACGTAAATTTATTCATGACCTCCCTTCTTAGAAAAAAAGCGGGAGCCCATGCTATAAAGGTAAAAACCTTTATATTGCGGTTTGGCCGAAAATTTTAGAAGGAAATAAAATGCGTTGTTGTTCTTTGGGATTATTCTATTTGCTAACAACCGGAAGAAGTGGCTGTGTGTGTATTGATATGATAGCAAAGAAGTTACATATTAGTGTAGTGATAGTGTACACACTATCGTTCATGACGTACAAAGAAAAAGAATAGTGTGTGCAAAGTTTTGTGCCCCACTCGTTAACGCCGGAGCAAAAAGAACAGCGCATTGCGGCAGCAAAAGATTTTGTAAAATGGACCGATACTCGAGATTTTTGAACAGCATCATCATATGTGACGAGTCGTAGTGTTTTCAATATGATTCATCCACGAAACGTCAAAAGGCCCGTTGATAAAAGTACAGGCGACAAAATCGAAGGCCAAGACGATGTTGACTTTTTGATTCTCGAGCACTACTGGAAATTCGTACCGCAGGGCCAAATTGTGACTGGAGCCTTCTATTACGAGGCCATGGATCGTTTTTTGAAATGAATTCGCCTGATCAGACCGGAATTTCGCCAGTCAGGAAAATGGTTTCTTCTACATGACAACGCTCCGGCTGCTCCTTCACATTCGTCGCTTATTATTGTGACAAGAATCCTGGCACAAAAATCGGTGGCAGTTCTTAACCACCCACTCTACTCGCCGGATCTAGCCCCAGCAGACTTCTTTCTCTTCTCAAAAATAAAGACAGGCCTTAAAGGAACTCATTTCGAGGATGTGTAGTCAATTAAATATAACGTGATAGTAATTTTAAAGACCATTCCGAGCAAAAAGTATTCCAAGGCCTTTCAGCGGTTGTACGAGCGCTACCAAACATGTACAGAGAGAGAAGGAGCGTATGTTGCAAGTAACTTGAAAGATAAAAAATAAAATTTTGTTTATCTACAAAAATTCAATTTTTTATAACTTTAGTCCCGGAATTTTTTGAATGCATTGTGCAGATTATATTCAATAAAAACATATATATTGCTATACCTATATCTAATAAAAAAATATTACTCTTTTTGTTTAGACTATTTCTCAGAAAGAAACATACAAAATAATGGCAACACAATAAATAAAATTTATACTATTTTATCTCGAAGTTATATATCTGACATGTTAAAATTAATATTTAAAATTACAAAAATAAAAATAACGAGACGAAACGCGCAAATAAATTCAATTTATTATTTATTTGTTCATAATAACTTATTTAAGCAAATACGTATTATAGTGATATGTTATATTTAGATAAAGTGTAATGATTATACTTGCAATGAAATATTCGTGTTTTTAAAAAGTGAACATTATTTTTTTATACTAAAATCAAATTAAAATTATTTAATCAAAATAGTTATATGCTTCCTATATTGCTACTTTCGGTTAAGTGCGTTAATTTTATTAATATTTTAAATACTAAAATTTTCTTGTATGCGTTTTCAATGTTACTAATAGCCACCAGTATGTTACATCACATTATGAAATATATTAATTTTCTTGTTTATTCGGTTGCCATTATTCTATATATTTCCTCCTGAAAAATATTTACGCCAATTTTCTAATTTTTTATTAAAACAGTACATGTAAATGATGAAATGCTGAAAGGATCGAAAGTCGGTTTTAAGTTTCAGGACAACGAAAATGCCGCTTACTGTTCAACATTTCAAACTTATAAAATAAACGGTGCTTTACTTAATTAGTAAATCAACGTATTAATGTCAGATTTTAATTTAAAATTTTCATCAATAAAGTCCAAATGTATATATATCAGTTACACAAGAGAACAAAGTTGAAAAATCAGTAACTTACCTACAACTTGCTCGTTTTCGATTTAATGAATCGTTTACTAGATCGGAAGAGCACACGTC
>NW_012047078.1:0-1166 GCF_000956235.1 Wasmannia auropunctata
GTTCTGCTGTCCGGGTTCGCGATCCGTTTCGGGTCGTTGCACTCTATCTCCCTCTCCCACTCGATCGTTCGTACGCGACTGACGCGCGGGAGCGCCGCGTCGGAGCGACAGAGAGAAAGAGCGTCGATCCTGCGTTTCTATTGGTCACCGAGGAATGTCGGGGGGGGGGAGGCCCCTCGTTCGACGCTCGCGGATTGCGCGTCCTCGCTCGTCGTGCCACTGCCGCGCACTCGTCGCGCGGCGGTGCGTCTCTCTCGCCGTCTCCCTGCGTCGTGCCACGTCACAGACGTGTCGTGGCGCGGCGGTGCGACTCTCTCTCGCTGGCCGTCTCGGTCGCGCCACTGCCGCGCGACGGAGAGATGCGTGGCGCGGCGGTGCAACTCTCTCTCGCTCGCCGTCTCGGTCGCGCCATTGCCGCGACGGAGAGATGCGTCGCGTGGCGGCGGTGCGACTTTCTCGCTCCGTCTCTACGTCCGCCATTGCGCCACTGCCGCGCGACGGAGAGACGCGTCGCGGGGCGGTGCGTACTGTTCTTTCGCTCCGTCTGTACGTTCGCCATTCGCCACTGCCGCGCGACGGAGAGACGCGTCGCTCGGCGGTGCGACTCTCGCCATCACTCTACGTTCGTTCGCCACTGCCAAGCGAGAGAGACGCGTCGCGCGGCGGTGCGTACTCGCCTTTACGATCGTGCCCGAGGTGAGGTGTGGAGGTCTCCACAATTACCCAGTCGACTGACTTTAATACCGAATGTATTAAGTAGTTAATAATTATCAATCCGTGTCGATTAATTATTCGTCGATTGAAAACTCAGTCGAGGAAAGAAACACGCGCACTATTTACTAACCCACGACGATTTACTGACACACGAGGCGTTTACTCGACGATAGCAAGCAGTCGACTGACTTTGTTGGTTACGTTTGCAGCGCTGTCGAAACGCGAACATGTGATTCTAAGGCTTTAACCGATACAAGTATTTGATTTATTTTTAATAATTTAAATGATTTAATTGATTAATTATTTTTAATAAATTTTTTTATTTTTATAATTTTGCAAACTTCAAGTCGAGTATTTTATGTTTTATAAATATTTTATTAAGTATTTATTACTTTTATTAAAAAGTAAAGTTTATTACTTTTTATTAAAAGTAATAAATACTTAATAAAAAT
>NW_012047079.1:0-443 GCF_000956235.1 Wasmannia auropunctata
GTTCTTTTCAGTAATTTAAGATGCTTATAATGTTATTTTATTAATCGTTTTTGAAATAAAATTTCACCGAATTAAATCTATTAATTTTATTGCAATAAATGCAGATCATTTGGCATAATCCTGATAATTTATAAAATTTTATTTTTATTTTAGTTATTTTATATTGTTTTTGATAATATTGACTTGCTTTATTATTATCGATAAATGTGTTGACAAAAGCGGGCAAGGCCGAATACACAAATTTTTCCTTTCTCTTTGTACAAAACGTGCGACGATCCTTTCGTTGCGGCCATCCACACAAGAGAGAACATCTCTGCGGCAGGGATCGTGGAGGGAGAAAGTTCCTAGAAAATAGGGAATGCCGCTGGGCCCAAATTGTCATCCGGTATGGCCGTGGCGCTGTAAAGATGAAAATGGCGCGAAGGCGCAAACGACCTCAGTCG
>NW_012047080.1:0-470 GCF_000956235.1 Wasmannia auropunctata
TTTTTCATTTCCTGAACTTATTTTGGAAAAAATATTTATTTAACATTTATTTAATTTTTTTTATTAAATATTTGTTTAGAATAATGATTTCTAAAAAACGTTTTTTAAACGTTTATTTAATATTTTTAAAATATTTATTTAACGTTAATTTTACAGTTAAAATAATAATTTGAGTATACATTTCTTAAACGTTTATTTAATATTTTTAAAATATTTATTTAACGTTAATTTTACATTTAAAATAATGATTTGAGTATACATTTTTTAAACGTTTATTTAATATTTTTAAAATATTTATTTGTTATTAATTTTATCACTATGATGGCGTTTGTTAGTAACTGTTTTTCGCATTTAAAATTTTGTCAAGCTCTCTATAACCAATATCTAATCGAAGTTTAGACATGTCATAATTATTCGTACACCATTCACCCAATCAGCACACAACCCAATCAGCACACAATGTTTGAAAA
>NW_012047081.1:0-979 GCF_000956235.1 Wasmannia auropunctata
GTGCCTATCTTCCTAACCTCTCTTTTCTTTCACACACTTCCACTTACTCCTCTTCCCTTCCTTTCTTCTCTTTTTCTCTCCACCTACGCTCCTCCACACCTCTCACTCCACTCTCTCACCCCACACTCTCCACACTCACCCTCCACTCTTACTGCCCACCCTTCACACTTCTCTAAATCCTCGCACAAACTCAGCTCTACCCACGATCGCTCCGGAAACGGAAGTCCGGGATAAAGTAAAAGATTTTATTGATTTACTCAAGCCGATAGCAACTGCTATTAAATTTATTGAGAGTGATGAGCTTAGAATTACTTCGGTTATTGGAATTTTCCGAAGTATTAAAAATCATTTGGATAGAACTTTACCATCCTGTCCTTTATCTGAGAATGAGATAATGATAGCGAAAGCAAAAATTGCCAAGAGAGAACAGTTTGCTATTTGCGACGTTCATAAAATATGTAATCTTCTAGATCCAAAAAAACGTGGTTGTGATCTGACGTCAAATGAATAAGTAGGTACACAAAAATTATAATGATATTTAATAAGTAAAAATTGACATAAATAATAAGCAAAGAGAAATCTTATTTGATCAAAGTGTCTAATTCATATCTAATAATAATATTTTTGTGTAAATTTTAATAATTATTAATATTAGTATTATTATTATGATTACAATATTCTTGTAAATTTAATTTGTGATATTATGTACTACAACTTTAATTTAAAACTGTTTCAAAACCGACATATAATAATCGACGCGTTATTTGCATGAACTGGAAATTCGCTGTAATATTCGCTTATTTGTGTTATTATGTTATAGAATATTTATACATTTTTGATGTTCAAGACAACAAAAAAGATGCAATCCTTTTTTTGAAATTTTGCAAATTTAGTAAAAACTATTATCAATATTCAAGGAACTAATTTTATTCTCATATTAATATGCAAGAAATTAATTTTTATATATTATTTTTATTTT
>NW_012047082.1:0-563 GCF_000956235.1 Wasmannia auropunctata
CCCCCCCATCCCTCTGCTCGTATCCTGCATCCTCCATTATCTCTCTCTTCCTTTTCCATAATTCCATCACCCCTACACTGCCACTGCGCTCTCTTCCCTTCTCTCTCATCCCCTTCACCCTTCCCCCCTTACTCCCTCTATTACTTCCTTTCCCGTTATGCCCTGCTCTCCACTCATCTCTTTCCTCGCTCACTGCCTTCACTTCTCTACTCTATCACCTCTCTTCTCTTTCTTATGCTCCCTGCCCGCTCGCCCGTGCGCCTCTATACCTTCCCCACGCCTTCTCACTATCCCCTTCTTATTCTATGCCCATGCGCTACTGGCGCCCTCCGCCCTCTCGCCCCCCTCCCTCTCGCCCCCCTCCCTCTCGCCCACTCCTTTCACACGTGCTTATCTTCCTAACCTCTCTTTTCTTTCACACACTTCCACTTACTCCTCTTCCCTTCCTTTCTCCTCTTCTTCTCTCCACATGCGCTCCTCCACACCTCTCACTCCACTCTCTCACCCCACACTCTCCACACTCACCCTCCACTCTTACTGCCCACCCTTCACACTTCTCTAAA
>NW_012047083.1:0-361 GCF_000956235.1 Wasmannia auropunctata
CCTCCAACACCCCGGTATTTTTTACTTCTTTGTACCAGTGCCTCCATGTCCCCCCCATCCCTCTGCTCGTATCCTGCATCCTCCATTATCTCTCTCTTCCTTTTCCATAATTCCATCACCCCTACACTGCCACTGCGCTCTCTTCCCTTCTCTCTCATCCCCTTCACCCTTCCCCCCCTTAATCCCTCTATTACTTCCTTTCCCGTTATGCCCTGCTCTCCACTCATCTCTTTCCTCGCTCACTGCCTTCACTTCTCTACTCTATCACCTCTCTTCTCTTTCTTATGCTCCCTGCCCGCTCGCCCGTGCGCCTCTATACCTTCCCCACGCCTTCTCACTATCCCCTTCTTATTTTATGCCC
>NW_012047084.1:0-481 GCF_000956235.1 Wasmannia auropunctata
TCCATCCACTTTTTCATCATTCCTAACATCTCTCCCTCCCCTTCTTTCCCTTCTCCATTGTCCTCCCGTGGCGACCTCGGTGTTTTCCTACTCCTTTGAAAAATCGCCTCCGTCTCCCTCCCCTCCCTCCCTTCCAACTCCGCCCCCTCCCCCTTCTCCCCTCCCTCTTTTCTTACCTCCTTTGCCTCTTTTTTCCCATTTTCTTCCCTCCAACACCCCGGTATTTTTTTACTTCTTTGTACCAGTGCCTCCATGTCCCCCCCATCCCTCTGCTCGTATCCTGCATCCTCCATTATCTCTCTCTTCCTTTTCCATAATTCCATCACCCCTACACTGCCACTGCGCTCTCTTCCCTTCTCTCTCATCCCCTTCACCCTTCCCCCCCTTACTCCCTCTATCACTTCCTTTCCCGTCATGCCCTGCTCTCCACTCATCTCTTTCCTCGCCCACTGCCTTCACTTCTCTACTCTATCACCTCTCT
>NW_012047085.1:0-352 GCF_000956235.1 Wasmannia auropunctata
CCACGTATTCTTAAATCTTTCTCAACATTATTTAATACTTGTATCAATTCTGCATCACTTTCATCATTATCATCAATTTCCAAATCAATAATCTTTAAAAAATATTGGCTTATAGCCACAATTCCGAGTATAACAGCCCGTTTTCTGCTTGTGCCTGATGCTGTTCTTGTTATATTGCACGAATTGACGCTATTTGATGGATCCATTTTTTTTTTACTTCTACAGATATTTTTGTAATATAATTTTTTGTTAAAGTGTTAAAGTTAAATTTTATTATTAAGTGCCATTTTGTACCAACTTACATATTTGTAACCAAGTCCCGTTCCAAAATAACAGATCGGAAGAGCACACG
>NW_012047086.1:0-5677 GCF_000956235.1 Wasmannia auropunctata
TTAAAATGCAAAAAATAAAATATTCGTGTTTATCATTATAAGGAATAGTTTGCACCCTTAAACCTACACCATTGCACTATTTATTAAAAAAATAGGTGTCTATTATTTTTGACTACTCTAAAAGTATACCAAATTTTATTAAATTCGGCGAGTCACGGAAAATGTACGAATACTTGTGAAACAAATAACATTTTGACTTGACCAACAATTATTCCATAAAAATCTGTACTGTTGCACTAGCAATCTCTCAATAAATAATGTTTGCTTTTATTATTTAATTAAAAAAACACATATCGCCAGTCTCTTAAATATTGTTATTATTAATATAATTAAATTATACATACATATATTGTATATAATGTATTTTAATTATTCTTTTGAATGCATAATAAAATGCATAATAGCGTCTTAATAACAGAAAAATTTCCAGAGTTCTAAATAATTTATTATGCCATTTATGGCTTGTCGGGAAACACTTGCTCCATTCTTTTGTAGGTGATCTTGTTAATAACTGACACGATTATTTCGGAGATCTTCTTTTCCATTACTGGCTCAATTATATTGAGAAAATCCTGTTGGTTATTGTTTACGACTTGTCTAATACCTTCATGTAATTGAATCAAGTCCTTCATGCTGTTATCAAACTCAAATGTGAATGATTTAATATAAGTATTAACGTTTACTTTCGATGCATATACTTCTGTTTTATTATTTTTAGTTTCTATTTTTAAGTCTAGGATCAATTTTGAGTCTAGATTATCTGTGGAGAAAAAAACATAATTTTAGTCATTTCAATGAAGTAATAACGAGAATTTAAAATTTTTTTTATATTCAAATAAATAATTCTATAAACTTTCGTCTTGTTTTAATGCAAGATAAACTGTTGTACGTACCTAAAAAAATGTGAACTAGTCCCTTATTAATAAGTGGCACCAATATACGTATGTCGACGTCATACTTGGAGACCAATTGAATATGTTTGTGCACAACATCAATTTCGAAGTGAAGCCTATCAGAGGATGTATTAACGGACTTTACTTCGAAATTACAAAATCCTGTTACTTTTACATCTTCGATATTCAGTTTAAGATTATCACTGTTGTAAAAAACTACTTTGTCTACAGTCAGTGGCTCACTCGGAGGAATGCCAAATTCCGGCATTCCTGTACAGACCTTGTTCTTTGCAATGTTGATGCTATCCGATAGACATTCATTATAATTGGGGTTTTTGCGGCCACACACACGAATGTAGGATGCTACAAAAAGTATAATATAAATCATCTGTTTAATTTGAAACTTAATTAATATTATATTAGTTAAGATATATATAAAATAAGTTAAAATACAATAATTAATTATTTCAAGATAAAGAGAGTAGATATCTTTTATATATATTTGAAATATAATAAATGCGTAAATACTGCAATTTGTTTCAAATATTTATTATAAACTATTTTATAGAGGTGTGTGAATAGTTCGAATTCAAATCTGCAAGATTCGAAATCGAATAGTTGGAGAATTTCGAATCAACAATGGTTTGATTTTGAACCGATCGACTAATGTAATGTTAATCTAGGAAAATTTGATTCAAATTCGATTCGTATTCGAATTAAAGAGATTCGATTCGATTCGATTCGATTTGAAGTGAAAATTTCAAATTTGTTTCGATTCGATTCGAACATGTTATAAAAATTTGATTCGATTCGATTCAACCATGCAAAAGCTTGATTCGCACACCTTTATTATTTTAATATTTAAAGAAGTTGTTGTTAAAGTGTAGAAATTTCATTATATATTTTTAACAGAATAATTATTAATACTTTGCCATTAAATTAAGTAAAACTTATAATAAATACAATCAAATGTAAACTCACTAAATTAAACATATTTCAAAATTTTCATAAAAATACCTAATAATATAATAAGGAGAATGAAACGGAATGGCTAAACTTTTATTTTAACATTATTTATAAATAATATGCAACTGTATATAAAGTACAACGATACATTAACGTAAATTAAAGTAGACTTTCAATTTTTAATATGTCATGCAATATGTTAATCATGACTTTAAAAAAGTCAAATAAGACTTCAAAACTTTAATTTGTACTTTGTTTTGAGAATTTCACATTTTAAATAAGAGATGGAAAATGTACATATAATAACACTTGCGAAAAAAAAAATAAACCTAGCTTATACTTTTTGTTCATGTGTATTGCAATTAATTGATATTAAACTTACCCTTAACAAAAGGAACTTGTTATTTATTAATCCTATACTGTTTTATTAATCCTATATTGTTAAGATAATCGTTATAAGAAGCTTATGTAGAGTTATTAAGTAATACAATTTCAGAACAAATTGTTTTTTTCATTATTTTTGCGAAAAATTAATATTATGTACATATATACATCGTAATGGAAATAGATGTTGCAAATACTATTGTTTACGTACGTAGTTCCTCTGCAGCATATGCCGTTACAAGCACAAAAGCAAAGATTGCAGAAAACATTTTCTGTACTGTAAGGCACACGGGATCAGAAAAAGGCCGTTATATTTGAATAATCACTCGGTCAATATTATATATGTTTATTTGTCTTACCTCGTCAGCGGTTGGGGATCAACTACCAAATTCTTCGAAAGTCACCGCTAATGTATCGATAACGTGTTTACATCGTGGACTTTGGTTGGAGTCGCTTCGTCCTTACAAAACGAAAATTTTCTTGCAAATTAAAACACGAAACCACTACGGAGCGATCTTAATGGATGATCGACAAAAATAACTTCAAAAGTAAACTGGTCGGGCTTCTATGTAAATTTCACAATCCTATTTTTAACATTCCTTCAATACTCATAAAAATTTTTACGGCACTTGAGTAAAATTTGTATTCTACGCTTTAATCATTCAACTACGATCGCAGTATCTTTTTATTCTCCGTACAACCATTTGCTCAAGTAATTTAAAGTGGCAGAATAGGAAAAAAATTATAATTTAATCGCTATAACTAAAGAAGGAAAGGAAGCAGAGGAGGTCAGAATTGATCTATTCGTGTATATTTTATACAATCGAACTTCGATAATTCGAACCTTTACAACTCGAAAATCTCTATAAGACGAAAATTTTATTCATCCCCTTCCTCTCCGCTGCAGAAAACCTCTATAAATCGAAATAAAACCTACCTACTCGAATTATTTGTCAGGCATTTTAGATATATATTTTACTTCTGTAACTCGAATTTAAAGTAGCCTTTACAAGTCGAAGTTCACTTTTATAAGTCGAACTGTATAAAACACACACGATGTGCAAAATTCGATCGCCAACCTTTCTGTGATGCACATCGGGTAATGCCGACCTATGAGAAAAATATAAGGGTTACTTAAAATAATGCTTTAACTTTACGACAAAAAATCGTAGCGACTTGCATTTTTTTCAAATTAAAGAGGAAGATTCAAGCTTTATGACGTTGTAAACGGCATCCTCAAGAAAAATTTTCGTAAGAAAAGCGCATTCCGTCAAACATTGCAATTTTCAGTATGGCAAACATGCTTTCAGATTTGAGTTTACAATAATAGGGATGCATTTAAATAATGTGTGTAATAAGAAACACTTGCGTGAAAAAAAAATAAATTTAGACCTTTATGTGAAATTGACTAATATTAAGCTTGTCCCAAACAAAGAAAATTATTTCCATAGTTATTTATTAATCCTGAACATTGGTCAAATTGTTAAGATATATAATAACTACCATAAGAGCTGTTTAGAGTTACCAGGTAACATCATTTCGAAAGAAATGTTTCTTTTTCTCTATTTTATGGAAAATTAATATTATATACGTATATACATCGAAACGGAAAAAAATGTGTCGCGAATACTATTATTTTATTTACTTACATAGTTCCTCTGCAGCATATGCCGTTACAAGTACAAAAATAAAGAAAGCCGCAAACATTTTCCAAACAAAGATTTCCTTGTAAAGTGTATTTAGTATACAAAATCATTCCGGAACGATCTTAACAAATGTAAGGAAATAAATCAAGTGATAAACTGATCGTTTTTATATACTGCACAATTTTTCTTTTTGAATGTCCTCTCAGCTAAGTACTAATTTCAATTTTTATGACACATGCGTAGAATAAAAATATCGTTCAACTACGACAAAAACGCAATTAGAATCTCTTACTCTGCGCACGATCATTTGATCGAGTATTTTAAAATGAGAGGAGAGGAAAACGATTATAATTTTTAATATAGCTGCTAATATAGCCGGAGAAGAGAGGGAAACTATAAATGGGAAGGAGTTCAGAAATGATCTGTTGTTTATGTATATTATGTATCTTCATGTATATTCATTCTATTGCTAGATTCTGTATCTAGATTGTATAATAATTAATTTTTTCTTATTCTGTAATTATATAATTCATTCGTTCTAAGTTCTCGTACATCAAGATAAGTTAAAGCTAAAGCTCTATGGTTGGAACTAATAACAAATTTTACAAACGATAAATAATAAAAATAAAATTCTGTCTTATAGAAAAATAAATAAATTTCTATTCAAACAAAAATTTACTTCAATAGTAATAAATAAATTATGCATTTTCATTCAATCATTAGACAAGTACATTATTTATTCAAGGAAATTTGATTTAAAATGTTTTGTATTAGTTTAAATAATGTAAAAAGCATTTCATCTTTATTTGATATATAAAGGCATAAAATAATTTTAATCTTTTTGTTACAAATGCATAAATAATATAAATTATAAATTTGCGGGAACTTGAAAGATTATTAATATTAAATAGTATAGTTGCAAATATAACAAAATGTAAAATCTTAATTTTAGTAAATATTTGCAGATAATTTTGTAATCATTCTGTATCAGATAACATAGATAATAATTTTATTCCAATAAGCAATAATTTATTCCAATAACGTTCAAATATTGAGACAAATAATATTTTGACTTAACTATTATTCCATACAAATCGGTACTGTTGTATTAGTAATTTTTCAATAAATAATGCTTGTTTTTATTACTTAACTCAAATGAAATAAACATCACCAATTTTTTAATGTTAATTTTATTGTTAATTTTAATAGTTAAAATATATTGTATATAATGTGTATTTTAATTATTTTTTGGATATATTACAAGATGCATATAGCGACTTTGCAATAAAAAATCTCCAGAGTTCTAGATAATTTAGATCTCGTCGGGAAACAGTTGCTCCATTCTGTTTAATTGTAGGTAATCTTGTTACCAATTGACATGACCAATTCGGAAACCTTTTTTTCTATTATTGGCACAATAACATTAATAAATTCCTGTTGGTTATCATTTAGGGTTTGTTTTAAAGCTTCATTTAGTTGAACCAAATCTTTCTGGCTGTCATCAAAATCAACTTTGAATGTTTTAAGATTAAGTTTAGTGCTTATTTTCGACACATATATTTGCGTTTTATCATTCTTAGTTTCTATTTTTAAGTCTATGCTCACTTTTCCGTCTACGTTATCTGTGAAGGAAAAAATATAATTTTGGTTATTTCAATGAAGTAATAACGAGATTTTTGAATTTTTTATATTAAAGTAGCTCTAAACTTTCGTCTTATTTTAATATAAAATCGACTATTATATACCTGTAGAAAACTGAATCATTCCCTTATTAGCAAGTGACACCAA
>NW_012047087.1:0-1270 GCF_000956235.1 Wasmannia auropunctata
TATTATCATCTTATGTCCCCCTTGAAGTCCCAAAACTTTTGTCTAAAACATTTTTCTCTCCCGGGCTTGATTTTCGAGATATTCGACTGGATGGATTAAAATGGTCCACCCTGTATAGCGATCGCTAATATGCTACAGTTTGGTACCAAGATGAGTTGAAGCCATATTTACCCGGTAATTGCATACACGGTGTGTTATGAAGTAGTGTACATTTAATATATTGGTTAACATTTTGACGTTTTGGAATGCAACCATTACTGGGTAAAGATGGCTACTACCCTCTCTCCTGATGTACATACTTGGCTTTACTTTATTTCTCGAAGCTAGCGATCTATGGTATAAATCTGTGCTCGTACTACTGAAAATTCTGAGTTTTCTAAAGCTTTATAATTAACGTTTACCTGGTTACTTCCCATTTTCTTTGTTTTAGATGATTTGTATTTATTTAGTTATATAGTCCTCTAGTTTTTGACAATTTTTAAATGACCGTTTTTGCGCTATAATTGAAAACGTATTGTTTCTACATACATATCTAGCATAGAGAATGTATGTTAAAAGTAAGCACTTCAAATGCAATTATCTTTTGAATATGCCTGGTTACCCCTCTTAAAAACTATGCGTATGTATAGGAAATATTATTATCTTCAAATAATAAAAGTTTCAAACAAATCTTAAGAAAGTCATTTTGCGAAAAAACCATCTTAAATGGGTCACTGAATTAGTAAATCGTTTTGCTCTTTACGTCTAATTTTTCAGATAATCGAGAAAAAAATCGACAAATATCTAAAAATTTAAAAAAACATTTAAGAAAAGAGCAAAAGTAAGTATGACATTAAAATATGGTCACAGAACTGATTTAAATATGTATATTTTGATAAGTTAAATAAGATAAACCAAAATGGCCTTACTGATATTAGATATTATAGTATAACATGTCAAATGTAACGAAACAAATCGATTTAAAGTGACAATCAGGCAACCTACGAAATCATAGAAAATTTTTTCAGTCTCAAAATAGAATTTTAATTGTTATTTTGAAAGATAAGTTAAACAAGTTATATACAGGGTGTCCCAGAAAGGTCGTATGTCCTTTCACTGGCAGATTCTAGAGAGCATTCTAAGACGAAAACTCTTATACGAAATTGTCGAGGCTATAATACTTTTTAAATTATAACCGATTAAAGTTATCCTATTACGGCGTTTGAAATTCGCGCGCTCAGGCATGGTACATTGCGCGCGCGATTGCGGGGTGCTTTTGTCCATTGCCTCA
>NW_012047088.1:0-688 GCF_000956235.1 Wasmannia auropunctata
CAATGTTTTTCCGGTTCCAGATTAAGCCGTATCCCGCTCCCTGATACAAGATATCCCGACGGCGCGGGATTCCTCCTGACCCCGTTCCCCTCCCCTTGTTCAGCCATTACCCAGTCCGTTCCGTCCGCCGGATAATTATAAGATCCGTCCGCCAGCGTTTAGGTTAAGTTCCGTCGTTAGATTAAGTTGTTTGTCACTAGGTTAAGTTTCGCTGTTCCATTCTTAGTTCTTAAGTTACCGCGAGTAAGAATCGTTTCGGGGGATTCGTAACTCCCCACAGGTGTTATTTTCATTATGTTCTAGACCACTTTCTTTTCTCTAAATAAATATTGTTGCCTTCTAATCCAGTGTCTCCTTCCTTTCTCGAGCCCTGTCCCAGCGAGCTAATCCGAGCGAGAAAGGTCGACCGTTACATGGTATTTGCCGAAATCTTGCCCGTGATTTGATCGGTCACAATGCAATCAATTTCCAACACGAATGAATTCAACCGTGAACGTATACCGACCCGCACTATTTGATTTGAAATTAATGCGGCCTTACCGATCCCTAATATCGATATGTTTGTCGATCGTGTCTTCAGTCGCAATGACTTTAGACACTTACTCAAAATAAAGTTTGCCTGTGATCCGGAATCAAGCAAGACATGTTCTATGAAAACCGTCAACGTCGAGCACATAGATAAGTGCTG
>NW_012047089.1:0-603 GCF_000956235.1 Wasmannia auropunctata
TCCAACTTTCAAGCTTCATAACTCAAGATTTATTTCATAAAAAAATATTTCATTTATGTGTTTTGGAAAGTTCTCGAGGCGTGCTATAAGAGCATGTAATGAAAAATTGGGGGTTCCGTTTAAAAAATTCAAAATGACCTTGTCCTGACCTTGACGACGCCACTCGGGATCAAACCAATGATATCATTTTATGTCCCCCTCGAAACCCTACAACTTTTGTCTGAAACATTTTTCTCTCCCGGGCTTGATTTTCGAGATATTCGACTGGATGGATTAAAATGGTCCACCCTGTATATATGTATTGTTACGCCCGTGTCTTTGCCCGCGTCGTTCGATGTACCAGCGAGCCGGTCCAGCTGTCAGATGTTTCCCTGACGACGCGTTGTCATCTGTCAAACGGATGACATATCAGACTTGGAGACGAGCCGTCGACCCGTTCGGACGTGCTGAGCTCTGTTCTGTCTATTCGCCGCGTTGTTTGTTCACAGTTATTACAATAAAGCGTGTTCCTTGTGTTTCTAATTGGTGTTCCTTCTTATTTCTCCGCGACCTTCCGGTGCGCGTGCGCGAACGCGGGTACGGAAGTGCGAACGTTACGCGGGC
>NW_012047090.1:0-316 GCF_000956235.1 Wasmannia auropunctata
ATCGTTTTTTAAATACGAGAAAGACAACTTTGCTGACTCCATCTATCGGCGATGCCGTATATCAGGTTTTTTTTTAAATCCATAATAGATGTCTAATGGACATCGATGATAGATTTGTGGAGGACATCTATCATGGATATAGTATGGATCTCTTTTGGAGATCTATTTAACTTCCATCGTGGACGTGGATATTGTATGGAGCTATGGAGGCTATATGGACGTCTAATGGAGGTTTTGTTCCGTGTGGGATTTTTGAGTCGCTTCAGTGAACGCATTAGTCTGAATGACCATGTTAATATACATATTAAATTTAATA
>NW_012047091.1:0-654 GCF_000956235.1 Wasmannia auropunctata
TGTTGCTACATTAAATGAAAAGCGAAGCGAGTAAAGTACTAGCCACTCTCATAATAAAATTTCGAAAACGCTGCAATTTACCCGCCATTTTGAGTATCGAGTTTTTTTTAACAATAGAGATTAATTTTCTTTCAAGATTTATTGCAATTGCAGATAACGGATCCCAATACGATCAATCATTTGACCGACTTCGAGGATAAAGCCATAGATCCTATCACAAAGGCTAATTATCCTTGGGTACTGTATTTAGTGAGCCGAATGAATGCAACGTGAGTTCGACTTTCGACAATATCATACCAACGTCAAAATATTTTTGTTAGGGTATTTACGGAATAAATCCAGCGATGATAATTTGTAACAAATTATCTTGTCAATTTTAGAATCGCGAATGCAAGCCGTAAAACGACGTAATAAATTCGAGCTCAAGGTTAATTAACGAGGCCACAGTGAACTGATCAGGCGATTACGGTATACATATGTCAAAAACGATGATAAATTGTTTTTAACCGGGCAATGGTGCATGAAAGGAGCGATTCGTATAATCAAATAAGCACATGACATACTTCTTAATTATCGTAACTGACAAAATTGCATGATTGCTGTATTTACTTTCGTATCTAATCGGCTGTTTAAAATCCAAAACTTAATAACTAA
>NW_012047092.1:0-949 GCF_000956235.1 Wasmannia auropunctata
CGACGACGTTATCGTGAGATTTATCGCCAACGCGACGCCCACTCTATTCCCACCTTCGAGAGTATCGCTACAACTGTGCAACAGCTATGGCAAGATTTTCGTATTTATGATTTTTATCTTGATTGTTTGTCGAAGAAAAGGAAGCGTTTGAAATTTTTGGCAATAAAATTAACTGTAATTAACTGCAAAAAACACTTTAATAGAGAAAGATATTCTTTTATATTAAATCATAACACAAGAAAGAAAAATCGACTAATCTAATTAAGTACAAATGTGTAAATCTGGAATAATTATCTCAATAAATATTTCTTGATTTTATACATTAACACAAGATAAATGTTTCGACACATTTCAAATTCTCACTTTCTACTCTTTTCTTTTTTTTTCGTTAAATTAACGACGAAAAAACACGATACATAGGCACGCAAAAGAAAAAAATTCTCGAGGGATAAAAATATAGACAAATATCTTTTAACCCTAATTAATATCCAGTGGACCCGAACATTATAAATATTTCTTTCTTCAAAAAAAGTGTGAAAAATTATTTACAACAAATGTTCTTCACAATCTCACATGATTTTATGTTACATAATCCTCGTATTTTAAATTTCAAAATAAAACAAAAAATTGTTCAATTACGTTAACCTTAAGCAGAGATATTTTAAAAGTAGCTCCGCAAATATCAGTTAAGAAAATTTCGAAGCAAATACAAATATCAATTAAGAAGGATAGTTAATTATCCATTCATCAACTGGCCTTCGTATCTTCTTTTTTCATTCAGTACTAAAATTACGTATATCAAATATCAATAAGGTACGAAAAAATTGAATACTTTATTCTGACATATATTGACATAAAATATAAAATATTTCGTAAATTATTTATTTTTTGGTGTATTTCAATACTTTTATGCACAAAATAATGAAATAAATCAATTAGTATAAAGAAA
>NW_012047093.1:0-492 GCF_000956235.1 Wasmannia auropunctata
AACTTTACTAGAGGTGTGCGAATCAAGCCTTTACATCAAATCGAATCGAATCGAATTTTTATAACATTCGAAATCGAATCGAATCAAATCTGAAATTTTTATTTCGAATCGAATCTCTTTAATTTGAATACGAATCGAATCTGAATCAAATTTTCCCAGATTAACATTACATTAGGCGATCAATTCAAAATCGAATCATTGTTGATTCGAAATTCTCGAACTATTCGATTTCGAATCTTGCAGATTCAAATTCGAATCGAATCACAATAAATTCGATTCGATTCGAATTCGAACTATTTGCACACCTCTAAACTTTACTATTTAACTTTTAACTTCTTAACTAGTTACTACCCAATCCTGATATTGACTATACGAAGTATTCAATACCAGTAGATTTCCAGAATAGTATATTTAAAAAAAAAGAAAAAAATTTACGCCAAGTATATGTGTAAAAAGTATCGTACATTGCATTTTTCCTAAACCAAAAATATT
>NW_012047094.1:0-1062 GCF_000956235.1 Wasmannia auropunctata
TCTTTTTTCCAAGCAATAAGTTATGCATCTCGGAATTCGAGAGACGAGAGTATATTTCCTCCAACGAAATATTCTCGATGCATCCCGCGCGGCACGACGGGCATGAAGAATTGAGGAAACGAAGTGCAAGCCTGTATCCCTTCGTGAAACTTCGCGCGCCGAAGTCGGAATTACTGTGTCCGCTCCCAGCAGCATCTGGATATCCGCTCCGGGGCTGCTCCGCCGAGTTTGCAAGTAGCACCGGGGGCCAGTAGTGAAAAAATTTGTTAGAAATTCTGAGGGATTTTCAGCCGACAAGTTTCAAGAGAACTCGTGCTCTCGGACATGAACGCTGCTCCCGTAGATAGCCACCATCTTGCCGATGGAGGACGGGCGAGGTGACTGCCCGCCTGCGGAAACTTTGCCGTTTATTACCGCCGCGTTAACCGGCGCCCTCATCTACGCTGGTAATTAATCGGAGAAACTCGGATCGTAAACAAGGCTCCGTCCATTAAGATTCCATTCATTACACCGGAAGTAGACGCGAGTAAAGCCCGCCGCCCTCCCGCCCGTCACCTCGCCCGTCCGTCCGTCTCTTTTCTCCCAGCTTCTATCACGGTCACAGAAGAAGGGAAGCAGGTGGCTAAGAACCTGCGGAGGATCTCGAGTGAGAAAACGAGAGAGGTGCAGAGGGGGGGAAAAGGGTAAGCGCGCGAGAACGCCGAAGACTTTCAATAATTCTTCGGAATAACTTTGAAGCGCGCGGAGACGGACCTAGCGCGAGTTTCAGCAAACTTTCCGCTCCCTCCTGCTTCACCCCTTCTTCACCGTCTTCCTTCCTGCTCCTCTCTCTCTCTCTCTCTCTCTCTCTCTCTCTCTCTCTCTCTATACCTCTCTCCTTTTCTTCATCTCTCTCGTTCAGTAAGACTATTAAATTCCACGCTCATACAAAGTATGAAAATTTTAAAAGCGGACGCGCGCGCGGTCGCTGCACAAAGACCGCGAACGGAAAGACATCGTTCTGAATATTCGGGTGAAATTTTCACTCCGTGAACGAGCATTGAATTATGCAAGTTACTTTAA
>NW_012047095.1:0-480 GCF_000956235.1 Wasmannia auropunctata
TTCAGCCTGTATTTTTTCATAACAATAGCCAAACCTGCCTTTATCTGCAACTGGGCCATTCTCATACCTACACAGATGCGCGGACCTTCGCCGAAGGGAAGAAAGGTGAATTTTTCGATGTGGTTTTTTCTGTCGAATCTTTTAGGATCAAACTCTTCAGGATTTTTCCAGTATTGAGGATCTTTGTGCAGAGCTTGAACCGGTATCAGGATTTCCATTCCGGGTTGCACGCGACAAGTAATTCCATCGGATCCTTTTAGTTCGATCTCTTCCGTGCATCGTTTCTTCATGACCACTGCTGCGGGCAACAACCTCATCGTCTCGTTGAAGACTTGGTCCATGTACGTCATCTCTCTCAAATTTTCGTAAGTCAGTTCACCGTCATATTTGTTAAGTACGGATATCACCTCTTCGCGTAATTTCTCCTGTATTTCTGGATTTTTAGCCAAATAGAATCCGGCGTAGCTCATAATACTGCTG
>NW_012047096.1:0-514 GCF_000956235.1 Wasmannia auropunctata
ATTGCGGATAAGTTGTGTCCTGCGAAATACAATTTATCTGTTTTTAATAATAAAGATTTCTCACGTTCGATTCTATAATATTTGCTAAGAAAGGGTATGAATCAAAGAATAAGTATAAAGAGGTATGATAAATAAGGATAAAAACAATAGAGAAGGAGGGGCTTAAATTCACGAAGATTTATTAAAGTTTTTCAAGATTCACAAAATTAAGAAACACAAAGCTTATAACTTCAATACGAGTTAGATTATGATTGCGGAGTATACAGAAGTAGCGTATAATTAAATGATCAGAATAAGGTAAATTAAGAGTATAAGATATGCGGTTAAATATTGAGGTAGATCGGGTACAATCGGAAAAATCTTTAGGGGATGTCTACGCCACAATTATAATATTTATGAAATAAAATGTATTTCACAATTATTAAAAAGCTAAAACAAAAGCTTATTATTATAAAAGTTATTATAAAGAAGAAGGCCTAATATATAAAAGCCAAGGCAGAAAGGCTTTTGTTAA
>NW_012047097.1:0-459 GCF_000956235.1 Wasmannia auropunctata
CAATTTATCATTTTGAATAGATTTTAAATTTGTAAAATATCTGCGTAAGCCAAAGGTTAGGAATTTCTGAAATCTTCCTGCTAGTTGAGCGGGTTGTACATGACGATTGTACTGTACTGACAGTCATATCATGTGAAATATTGTTATTAACTCACAAATGTTCATAAAGAGAAAAATCAAATTTTTAACAGGCTAAGACCCATTCAGAGCTCATATTGAAGCAAATAAATTGATTGATTGTGTACGCAAGAAGAAGAAAGGATACGACAAGAGGAACTTAGAGAGCAAGCAAGATTAAAACAATTCCGACTTGAGCAGAAGCGCAAAGAGAAGAAATTAAAAGAAAAACAATGAAAAAAAAGAGATTAAAGGCGGAAGGAAAATTCCTGACAACGACAGGAACAGAAATAATAACTGTAACGACATTTCATTAGCTCCAGAAAGTCCATAAAACATAAC
>NW_012047098.1:0-372 GCF_000956235.1 Wasmannia auropunctata
TGATAAATTTTTTATTACATTAATTGTAATTGTGTAAAATAAAAATCTAAAAATGTCTTATGAGAAAAAATATCACGAGTGGATTTTATCAAAGTTGCTGCGATTGTGCACAATAAAAATAAAGTAGATCGACGGCGTAAACTAATAGCAACAGTATGCATCAGTGAATATAAATTTAAAAAAATAATATTAAAAAAGAGATTTTTTTTACATCTTGCGGTTCCATATTCTTTATGTTATTTATTGCACAGAATTTTAATTACTCACAAGATTCGGTGCGTAAGAGCGACGTCGCTAAAAGTTGAGTTCAATCCAACTTTTTACGTCGTCGCAGGCGACAAGAAAACAAATAAAATTCGCTCACGTGACCAC
>NW_012047099.1:0-541 GCF_000956235.1 Wasmannia auropunctata
TTATTTATTTTAAATTTTAATCCTCGGAGCCTCGAAATATATTGTTCAATTTAAAATAATTTTTGTGATATTTAATTGTAGGCGTGTTATAAGGATTGAAGAAATGAAATATATAATTCGTGAACTAAATATGACTTTTATTTGTGCCCGTCGCGAGACGTCAGATCCTACGGCCGATTTTTCAAAACCGACGAAGTCGACGACCGTTGTCGCAAAAATCTGACGTTGACCAATAATGTTTCGGCACGTCACCGGCTCTTGTCCATCGACCCGAGTGAAAGAGCAAACAATACATGAAAATATCAATATTACATGCATGTAAATGTCATTAATAGCAACAATATAAGCATGACGGAGTTGCACGACCCGTTTAAACGTTCATCTATATCCCAACGGTCTACACTGTATCAAAGGTTTGATATCCTTTTTTTTTCTGAAACGGCTGCAGTGAAAAAATCGGGATTTGCGTAATTAATTAGCGACTAAACAGGAGATAATTTCTACGCAAGTCCCATTCGATTGTGCTGAAGAGGCTGATTAT
>NW_012047100.1:0-928 GCF_000956235.1 Wasmannia auropunctata
AGAATTTTTTTTTAATTTACCCTGTAAATCGTGTTAATTGTGGGACAATATAGTATTTAGGCAAATTTTACTGTGCACTACAATAAATTTTACTGTATTTTACTACTGTCATTGTAGTGCACAGTAAAATTTTTCTAAATACTATATTGTCTCGCAATTAACATGATTTGCAGGGTAAATTAAACAAAAATTCTCTCCGTGCGAGGATCCTTATTTGTATCCAGCGAGCAACTATTATTTGTCTTTTCGGTTGTCGGAACTAAGAGCTCCTGCACATTGGACGCGAAAATGCTTGCCGCGCAGCAAAATGCGACGCGGTAACCAATAAACTTACAGCTCCTAAAAAAAGATGACTCAATAAATGTGAAATGTTTTTTATTTAATTCATGGGCGTATCCAGGATTCTTTTTCGGAGCTGGGTTTTATCACTTCTGTTAACATAACGCATAAATAACAATTTTTTGCATTAATAAATTGCTTTATTTGATATTTTTGGAGGGGGGGGGGAGGAGAGAGGTGAACTCGCCAAACTTCTTCTCCTTGGATACGTTTATTATTATATATATGCAATTAGGAGATTAAAAATTAATTGTTATTAGCCTTTCCCTATTTATGCCAAAAAGTACACGTGCGGGAACAATCTTTGAGATCCCTGATAGTAGAAAAAAAAATAGTTCGTTCAGATTTAAAGTGCGGAAGTATTCCGTTCCACCGAAAGGAACATTGTATACATGCATGCAAAAATATGACTTAGCATTATCAACTAAATATCAGTAGCTAGTTTGAACATTGCTGTCATTGCTAAAAGTTAGCTATTAAAGATAAAATATATTTGTTGTGAGATACAATTTTATTAGCTAAAATAAAAGCGTACTTTAACAGGAGTAGCTAAGAAAGTGGCACACGGATTGAATAACTTTGCTGAAAA
>NW_012047101.1:0-512 GCF_000956235.1 Wasmannia auropunctata
TTAATTATATCGCTGTTTTTTGTATCTGTTAAAAAATTGTCTGTCATACGTAGAATTTATAGCAGCAATATTCTAAGAATGTATGCAAGAAAATATAGGTTTCATAACCAAATATGATTGAAGTCTGGATTGGAGTCTGGATTGGAGTCTGGATTAATTAAACGTCATAAAGAAACTTTCTTGCTAAATTTGACAAATAGTTCAAATATAATTTCTGTCTCTCTTATCTATATATTAATTAAATATAAAACATATTGTGGTATTGCAGTGCTTACCCACACAGAACAAAAACCTCTATTAGACATCCATTAGACGTTCTTCATAGATATTCGAAACCTTCATTAGACATCCATGTAACTTCCTATAGATATCTACTAAACATCCATAGTTCCGCATTTTGTACTTTCATTCGACCTCTATTAGACGTCCATATTTATAAATATTTTTCAAACGTTGTGTAAATCAATCCTAGATCTCATAAAGTTTTCGCTGAATGATTTTATAGATTTCTA
>NW_012047102.1:0-523 GCF_000956235.1 Wasmannia auropunctata
CCTTACAACAATTCGTCAGGTCGCTCTAACTGTCACGGCACGAGTGTCGATCCTTCGTAGCGCCGGGAGCACGTTGGTAGCGGGGCCATCTGCCGGTTTCCGCTATCTCTTTCTGTCACGTGAGTCCCTCTTTCGCGACCCCCTGCGCCGCAGGAGGGTAGCGTCAGTCGCGGGCCCCGTGATAACGGGCGCGAAGTTTTAAAGTTGACTTGCTGGGAGGGTTTCTGGCCCTCGATACGTGGAGCGAGCCCCCGTGTCAGCTCTCCTGCGCCCTTACTCTATCGGGGCCTCCTGGCAGGGCCGTCGGCTCGCTCCGAAAACTCTGTAAAAGATAACAGTAGTAAGAGGGCTCCGTGACGGAAGAAAGAAAGAAGAGTAATTACGTGACCTGTGCTCCCGTCTTGTTCCGCGTATGCCTCGTTATTCTCTCGTCCTTGGAGTCCGGGTTGCAGGGAGCCGATGAGACGACGCTTTACTACAAGCTTTTCAGTCGAACAGTCGCCATCCCTCGCTTATGTCGGTC
>NW_012047103.1:0-475 GCF_000956235.1 Wasmannia auropunctata
AAAGAAACTCATAAAAATGCTCCCAATTACAAAAAGACAAAATGATTTAAATTTAATTGCAGTACAATATTACCAAGTGACGTTTCTTGATTTTTTTCCTATAAAGAGCTTTATACAAAGAAGGCAATAAATTAAAAAATTTTATCATAATATTACTAATAGCTTTATATAATAAATGTTCTAAAAAGTCGACTGTATTAAAGGAGGTAAAAGATTAGAGAGTGAAGAATAAAATATATCAGGATTACAATTGTTAGGAAACGAATAAAATACAAGTAGTACGTCAAATACATATATTTATTGTGTACAAAAAAAAATTAATTCCTTTACTCAACATCGTAGCATATACGAAAACTTAGCGTACAAAACAAAATTACATTAAATATTTTTACATTAATAACAAACGCAACATCGAAAATTTAGCATACATGTGGATATTAAACAAAATTATACTTTTACATTGTACGTAGCAAAA
>NW_012047104.1:0-538 GCF_000956235.1 Wasmannia auropunctata
CGGATGGCACGCTTTCAGATGTTTCGCTAGATGCGGCGGGTCGCTATATTTGCCCTGTACCCTGGCCTCCGGATTATTAAAACATCGTTCGCAGTATACATTTGGAGGCACAGGGTACTTAATTATGTGCACCCGTGGTTCCGCCATTGCCAGCGATCAGTTAAAAGGGCCCTCTCAATATTCGGAGAGACCGCCCGAACGGCGGTCTCCCTGCGAGCAACGGGCCACGTGGATCCACGTGCTCGGAAAAAGATGGCGGGACGAACGCCTATGTTCCGAAAAACACAGGCGTCCGTTGGAGATACCGCACAGAGGACTTCAGGCGCTATCTACAAAGTGCAGAGTCACGCCTGTTGCCATGTGCGGCAGCCCGCTCCCGTCACCCTCGCCCGAGCCCGCTTCACGTCCTCGGTGCCCGCACTCGCCGGCCCGTCTTCACTATACTTACAGTTCGCCGGCAATGGCGGCTCCACCGATGCACTGGGCACTTGTGACAAGACACTTGTCACAATGTGGCAAGACACTTGCCACAGAACAC
>NW_012047105.1:0-542 GCF_000956235.1 Wasmannia auropunctata
CCGCGGTTTTGCGGCACGACTCCGACTCACGCCAACCGTCCCCGTCGACGACGCGGCCGCCCGCGCCGATCGAGTACGCGCGCCCGCACTTACGCTCTCGCCGGTGTCGCTGTCGCCGCGAGTGCTCGGACCCGCCGCATCTCCTCCGGGAGTATCGTGCTCTTTTGCAAAATGCAGGCGAACTACTTTCAGGGGGTATGCACCCGTCCCCCTGAAGCCACAAACCGAACAAATATAACTAAGCGTATCTCCCGGATGGCACGCTTTAAGATGTTTCGCTAGATGCGGCGGGTCACTATATTTGCCCTGTACCCTGGCCTCCGGATTATTAAAACATCGTTCGCAGTATACATTTGGAGGCACAGGGTACTTAATTGTGTGCACCCGTGGTTCCGCCATTGCCAGCGATCAGTTCTAAGGGCCCTCTCAATATTCGGAGAGACCGCCCGAACGGCGGTCTCCCTGCGAGCAACGGGCCACGTGGATCCACGTGCTCGGAAAAAGNTGGCGGGACGAACGCCTATGTTACCGAAAAACNCAGG
>NW_012047106.1:0-635 GCF_000956235.1 Wasmannia auropunctata
TACTTCCGGTAGCTAAACGCGAAGGTATCCTACTCTTGCCATTGTTGGGCGTCGTCGGTTCGTTGGTCGGCGGGGCGGCGGGAGTCACGAAGGCCGTGAGCGATAACAAAGCCGCGCAGCGTCAGCTGGAAGAATTGAAACGTCACAATCGCGTCATGGAAGGTCATGGAGTTTATCTCGCTCCGTATAAGCGCGGCCGAGGCGTCTCGATGCGGAAAAAAAACTCCAAAAAAAAACGTAAATTACACAGTGCAACTACCAACATACAACTGCAACAATTGGCTGAACGTATGCATATTCCATATTTCAGAGGTATTTTCATGCGAACCACTTTACCGACGGGAGGAGTACGTCGAAATGAGAGCGGTATCATGAATTTGGACAATGCTGAGGGACTCAGTACTCATTGGGTGGTATACGCAAAGAGGAGCAATCGTGCTATATATTTCGACAGTTTTGGTAATCTTCGGCCACCGAGGGAATTAGTGCGATATCTACGGGACAATGAGACGCAAATCGAATTCAATCGCACGGCTTATCAACGTTACGATTAAAGCAATTGCGGTCAACTGTGTCTACAGTTTTTATAGACGGTAGATAAATCTATTTTAAAGACAAACATTGCAACATTTAGA
>NW_012047107.1:0-527 GCF_000956235.1 Wasmannia auropunctata
TATCCCCGGATATCAGTTTTGCGGCCCGGGAACGCGTTTAGAACAGCGATTGGCTAGAGGTGATCGGGGCATTAATCCACTGGACGCGGCGTATCGCGAGCACGACATCGCATATTCGCAGAGCAACGAACTCGCTGAACGGCACATAGCCGACAACATACTCGCCGCGAAAGCGCGAAAACGCATAACCGCGAGAGATTCGACTCTCGGAGAGAGAGACCGCAGCCACAGGTGTTTGGACGGCTATGAAAGGCCAAGACGAAATTCGGCATGGGTTTAAAACGAAGAGGAAAAGGAGCAAGCGAATACTCCGGTAGCTAAACGCGAAGGTATCCTACTCTTGCCATTGTTGGGCGTCGTCGGTTCGTTGGTCGGCGGGGCGGCGGGAGTCACGAAGGCCGTGAGCGATAACAAAGCCGCGCAGCGTCAGCTGGAAGAATTGAAACGTCACAATCGCGTCATGGAAGGTCATGGAGTTTATCTCGCTCCGTATAAGCGCGGCCGAGGCGTCTCGATGCGGAAAAAAA
>NW_012047108.1:0-616 GCF_000956235.1 Wasmannia auropunctata
ATCAATTAGAAGAACGCTATTAGAACCAATGTTTGGAAAATAAGCTTCTTCTAACCACATTTTAAAGTGATCTGTAAGAAATGTAAATATTAATTTAATAACTTTTTTTATGACTGTTATTAGATAAAATGAAATATAAAATATATCATAGTGTTGAAGTAAATATTCAAAACGAATCTCTTTTCTACTGTTTTGTATTTCTATGATTAATTAAGTTTCTTTTACTATTCGCGGTTGGCACTACAGCTATATATTTTTTTTGCTATGTTGGCATCACTGTTTTTAACGACTTCTCTCTGGAAAACTCTCTTCATTGTAATACTCTTACTGTGTGAAATATAAAGACTTCTTGTTATTAAGCATATTGATGTTCCTACACCTCTGATTCACATCAACACATAGGGATGACAATTGATTATGTTAGAGATTGCAATTTTATCATATTATTTTGTTTATGCAAAATTTATAAATATTACTTTTTAATAATAAAATAGTATCTGAAAATCTGTTGTACAAGGAAATTTATTTAATTACCTGATGTCATTTTACCAGATTTCGATGCTTTTACAATAACATTTGTTGGTTTAAACAAGGTTTCTTGTACTCTTGGTCCAAA
>NW_012047109.1:0-541 GCF_000956235.1 Wasmannia auropunctata
TTTTTGTTTCATTGCATTTTATTTTTTATTCGTTTTATTCTTTATTTGTTTATTTATTTGATTTTATTTATTTTACTTATATCATTCCTTATTTTTTTATTTAATTCATTTCATGTTCTATTTCGTTTTATTTTTCATATAATTTATATATATTCATTTTCTTTTATTTTAATGATTAAATGAATCGTACATCATCACTAAGCCATGAGAAAGACAAGAGAGCTGTGAGAGGAACGACAGAACCGCGAGAGAAAGAAAATTATGACAGAGATAAAAACGCCGTGGGAGAGACGAGAAACTCGTGAGAGAGAGCCGTGAGAGAAGCGAGGGTACCGAGAAAGAAACAAGAAAATTGTTAGAAAGACGAGAGTTTTGAAAAAGAGGTGAAAGTCGTAAAAAAGACGAAAAAGTCGGGAGAGAGATGAGGATTCTGAGAAAGAGATGAGAAAGCAGAGAAACAGCTGAGAAAGATGCGAGGAATACGAGAGAGCCGTGAGAAAGATAAGAAAACTGTAGAAGAGACGAGAGAGTTGTGAGAGGG
>NW_012047110.1:0-607 GCF_000956235.1 Wasmannia auropunctata
CGATCTCTTCTATTTACTTAATTGTAGGGTAATGGGGTTATCGCCAAAAGATTTCTTTAATTGACGGTTCTCGCGCGTCCGCGTCTCGAAACGCAGGAAGTCTTAAATCTAACACATGATAAAGTAATCGCCGTTAATCGACTTCCCGTTTCTGGAACTCTCCACGAAAGAAAAGAATCGTGGAGTCCTGAGGACGTAACAATACCTTTAACATTGACAACATTTTCTTTAAATGCAATTTGACTTTGTTTAATCATTCTTTTATGAGTTCTCAATGTACAGCCATTTTCTACAGAAAGATAGATACGAACAGTTTTTTTACCTTCAATTCTTAAACATTTTTGTTTCAATTTTACAGATATTGCAACCATGCTGTCCGTTGAAATTGCATTTATTTAATATTTGTGCTCTTGCAGGTGCATCAGCTATTATTAATGGTACAACAATTTTTGTATTATAAACCACTTTTGTTTGAGGATGAAGTCAACTTATTCCATCTTGGAAACATTTCTGTAATTTCAAACAAAAAGGGTGCAAAAAAGTATTCATTACCGATTTTTGATTATCGTACCATAATCCACCTACAATAATGAATTGTTCCCTCAGA
>NW_012047111.1:0-621 GCF_000956235.1 Wasmannia auropunctata
AGAACGAGCTGGAGAGGCTGGCGGGGACTCACGCTGGGTAACGGCTGGGGTCTCGAAGGCCGGTTGCGCGGGACTTCTCTCCAAGAGCGATCTTTGGCACTCGATTTTCAACCGCGCACAGATTCTAAGTTTTTCGACCGTTAAACTCACAGAGTGACAAAATGGTAAAGTGAGTCCCGAAATCTGAATTCTAAGTGGCCTAGAAGAACCCTATATATACCTAGGAGCCTGCTCCGGCTCTTTTGTTTTTCGGGAGCCGCAGCTCGGGAAGAAAGAGGTGATCCTTCGAATCCGGAGGATTCGAGGAGGTGCTGGGTTTCACGCGGCGTTGACAGCCGATAGATAATGTCCTCGCCTGGTTTTGACGTGTGCTGAATTTATTAGTGAATTTTATTTTTTGAGACTTGAAAGGGTCTTTTATCTAGAAATTCACACGTGGGACTGGGCGGCGATCTCTTCTATTTACTTAATTGTAGGGTAATGGGGTTATCGCCAAAAGATTTCTTTAATTGACGGTTCTCGCGCGTCCGCGTCTCGAAACGCAGGAAGTCTTAAATCTAACACATGATAAAGTAATCGCCGTTAATCGACTTCCCGTTTCTGGAACTCTCCACGAAAGAA
>NW_012047112.1:0-348 GCF_000956235.1 Wasmannia auropunctata
TTGTATGCTATACGAAGTTATTACGTATGTAATCATGTACATATTTTGCACGAATGAAGAAAACGGAGGAATGCTCTTACCATTTCTCGATGGCGAGCTGCTGGCAACTGCTCCTCCTCTACGAGGATAAGATCCTCCTGCTCCTCCTCCACCTTCCTCTTCTGCACCATTTTCTCGAAGAAAAATCTGAAAATAATTAAACAATTGTTAGCGTCAATCTCTACAAATCCATTCAATTACATTTGGCTGTAGAAAACATATACATGAATCAATCATTTATAACGTTTTCCACTGGGAGGAACTGAGTGCGCACTGGAAACTCGCCGAGTTGATACGACACTGCCCGAG
>NW_012047113.1:0-1128 GCF_000956235.1 Wasmannia auropunctata
GACTTTCATAGGTAGGGATGACGAAATGAGCTTTGCGATTGAGACAAACCGAGCAACAGAGATTGTTAAATTCGATATATTTTTGAACGTCGTGACCTCTTCGATACCAATAATTTTTCGGATTCCTGCACATAGATCTTGCAGTCGCCGTCCAGTGTCGTTGACGTGTCATTTTTATCGTTCACTTTCTGCATCTTGTCGAATACTTCGTAAAATTAGCCGTTTGCCGTCAATTAATAAATTAAAAAACCAGCGTTTATACTGCACGATACGAGATAGTGGATGATAGGCGCAACGATCAAAGGTTCGGCGATGACTTTTATCAATCATATATATATATACCTATATATATATATATACATATATATATATATATACATATATATATATATATACATATATAATATAGCGATATGAGTTTAGCATTGTACTTTGATTTGATTGAAGTTGATCTTGCTGTTGGTTATAATTATAAAATATTTTTCCATTCTTACAAAACGAGTCGATCTTGTATTTGTGACCTCATAGGTTCTCAATAGTAATGTTGGATGGTCAACTACAATCATAGTCGTTGAATAACATCATATCTATAAAAAATTTTCTGTAGGACAATGATACTTTTTCTTTGTCTATATTTAATAATTGCGTCGTAAATAATTTTATTAGATTTTTCATCTTTTAGAGAGAGATATATGTTAAAGAGATCATTTTAAGACAAAAATCCTAACACCAAATATTGATGCTAATAATTTTTGCATTGAATTACAAATATTATTAAAAGCAATCTTATCTTCGTATGTATAATCTTTATAACGACATCAACAAGTGGAACAATAGTTAACTTTTGCCTTTAGCATTTCAAATAGATCTGTCAAATAGTAAATTTTTAACAGTTTAAGAGTGAATAAGTTTGTGTTTTTTTGCTACAATGGAAAAGTTAATCCCGTGTAAGTCTCTAAAAAAACTACGAATGTTAAATCAGCAATTATATCTCTCTGCAATTATATTACAATTAATAATATGTTCAGTTTTCTTAATGGTTTTCCCACTCAAATTAAATCTCAATTTAATTTATACTTTCTATTTATTTTTAGTTCTGAAAGAGAGAGAGGGAGAGAAAGAGAGAGA
>NW_012047114.1:0-1271 GCF_000956235.1 Wasmannia auropunctata
TCTCGTAAACTAGAACATTTTTCGCGTATTTTGAAAAAAAAGCAGTTAGCTAGCATTATTAATAACAGAGCTATGAATTTTTAAAAAATAAAGTAGTCTAATTTTTAATTGTTTATATCTCGATTAATTTTACAATAAAAGAAAATCCTTTGGCACAAAATTCTATCTCTCAAAGTACTACCTTTGTGCAAAATTTAAAAAAATTCTGAGAGATGACTGATCCGCTTCACGTGGAATAGCCCATATATATATTTTGAAACGTTAGTAAATTTTTGACAAATTTACACGCGTTGTTAGGAAAAACGCGGAAATGTGCATACAAGAGAGAGAGAAAGAGAGAGAGAGAGAGAGAGAGAGAGAGAGAGAGAGAGATGGTGAAAGAGGGAGAGAGAGAGAGAGAGAGAGGAGAGATTTGCACATCTACATGAAATCTTCTTAAGTGAATAACTTTTTTTATAGGCTTTTATCCTAGTTCTAATAATTCAGTGTTGTTCTTTTGTGTTGTTCGCAGGGTAGCATACTTTCAATTTGTCCATATAAAATGTAGAATTTTCATATTAAGCAAATGTTGTCATGAATTGAGCAGACTACCCTATTGGCCTCGTACAAATTTGGCTGACCTTCCAGCAGTGCCTTAACAAGGGAACCTCCCGAAGTGTGAAATTCTGATTTTAATGAAATTTGGTACACTTTAAGTTCACATAAATAGATGAATTTAGAAATTATCAGTTGGTGGTAAAAAACGATTTAAAAAGATGAAGCTACCCTTATATATGTAAATTAATTTTTTTTCATTGTATCTTGAAAACTACACTGCTCAAAAAAATTATGGCATAGAAAAATTTTGAGCAAAAATTGATCAACTTTGATTAACGGTAACTCCGCGAAAAATCATCGTAAAATGATGAACTTTTTTTCAAATGAAAGCTTGAAATCTCTACTTTAAGATACTGTGAGTCGATTTTAAATTTAATGCACCCCTGTTGCTGTAAACTCTTAAATCTGAGAGCATGTTTGCCACACTGAAAATTGCAAAGTTTGAACGAGTGCACGGACTTGCTAAAATTTTTTCCCGGGGATGCGGTTTCCAGCGTCATAAAGTTGGAATCTTTCTCTTTAATTTGAAAAAAAAAACAAGTCGCTACGATTTTTTTTCACAAAGTTACAGCATTTTGAAATAACCCCTGCATTTTTCTCATGTATGTTCGGCATTATCCGATGTGCACTATAGGGAGGTTGGCAAACGGATTTTGCACATTGTGTGAGTGCGA
>NW_012047115.1:0-434 GCF_000956235.1 Wasmannia auropunctata
TAAATCACACACATTCTCTTAAATTTTGCCTATTTTTGGAGGATAGAGTAAGTGATGCTTTAATTTTGTTGAGAAGTGTATTAATAATTATTTTGTTGTTATTTTTGTTACACAATATTGTAATTTTTTTATTTAAATTATTAGATTGCAATTGAATTTTATTTAGTTTATTAAATTTAATTAAATTTTGATTTTATATTATTTATCGTTTTATTTTTTTCAGTGAAATTGGATTTTGACTTGGATTATTGAATTCGAATTAATTTTGATTATTCACCAAAGGCCATTTATTCACTATCACTGAAATATAACATACACATATACACATAATAGGCATTTAACATTAATATTATATTACTTTTATAATATATAAGATATATAACGTAATAACTTCGTATAGCATACAACTGAGTCGACAAGGCACACAGGGGATA
>NW_012047116.1:0-587 GCF_000956235.1 Wasmannia auropunctata
CCTCGAGTGAATTTTCAGTCGACGAATTTGGTATTAAAGTCAGTTGACTGTTTGCTATTGCCGAGTGATAACGCTTCGTGTGTCAGTAAATCGTCGTGTGGTAGTAAATTGCGCGTGTTTCTTTCTTCGAGTGATTTTTCAGTCGACGAATAATTAATTGATACGAATTGATAATAATTAAGTGATAAATTTGATATTAAAATTAGTCGACTGCTTGCTATCATTGAGTGAAAGAGTCGTGTGTTAATAAATCGCCGTGTGTTTCTTTCTTCGTGTGATTTTTCAGTGGATGAATAATCAATCGACAGTGATTGTAAAGTACGTAACGAATATTAATTAGTAGATACATTAGTAGATTTCTCGTGATTTCTTCAAGTGAGTAGTTTGTATGTGAATCGAGTGTGAAATGTTGAAATGATACGGTTTGTAAAAAAAAAAGAATTAATTAATTAATTATTTGATCTGTGTCAGTCAGTGATAACTTGTGACGTTTGCATTAAAACTATCGAAAATTTATTAAAATAAACACTCATTACATGGAAATCACATCGAAATGAGAATTCATCCATCTTTTTTAAGAAGCTACA
>NW_012047117.1:0-300 GCF_000956235.1 Wasmannia auropunctata
CCGCCTTTTTATCCTTCAACCCTTTTAATATCTCTCTCACTTTCTCTCTCTTCATTCCCTCCTCCTGGTCCTCCCCTAAACCTCTTCCTACTTTTCTCACCACCCTTCCATTTACACCCCCCAACAGATCCCTAAAATATTTATCCCATTCCTCCATTTTAATCCCTTCATTTATTCTTTTCCATTTTTTTCTTTCTCTACGCACCACCTCTTATACCTGTCCCTCCGTTCTAATACCTTGCAATTTTTTCTCCCATTGTTGCTTCCGCTGTTTGCGCTTGTAGGGTACAAAAAAAGAAG
>NW_012047118.1:0-1886 GCF_000956235.1 Wasmannia auropunctata
TCCCTCCCTCCCTCCTCCTTTCTCTCATTCTCTCTCCCCTCCTCCCTCTTCACCTTCCTCTCCCTCGTTTCCCTCCCTCTCCGCCTCCAGTTTCCTCAGCCATTCCTCCCCTTCCCCATCCTCCCCCAAAACCACTCTCATCATTTCCTGTCATCCCCTGCCTTCTCCTCAGCTAGCGCAATCCTCCCACACATGTTCCCAAGTTTCTTTCCCCTTGCCACATAGCCTGCACTTTCTTCTCTCGTCCTCCATCCAATAATTATTACCCCTCATTCCATTCCCCAATCTAAATTTTGCTACCCTTTGCCATCTACTCTCACCCCCCTTTTCATGTATCCCGGTATCCCCTTCCCCTTTATCCACCTATATGCCTCGTTGTATTTTGATTTTTCTATCTTTGCCCATCTTTCCTCTCTCTGCAGTTCTCTTTCCTTTTTTCCCAACGCCTCCACTATTCCTCCCTCTTCCTCTGTATCCTCTCATTCCAATCCTCTATCTTCAAAAAAACTCTTTCTTTTTTCCTCCCATTTTGACAATATCCTCCACTTCTCTCCCTTGCTCTTATTTCATCCTAACATCTCCTTGCCAACTCACTTCCCCTCCCTTCCATCAATCTCCTCTCAAAACTCAGTGCCCTGCTTCCCGCCCTTTCTCTTAATTTCCCTCTTTGCCACTCTTCCCTTACCATGTATCCTGGTGTGCTCCACTCCACTTCCATCACCCATTTTAAGTGCCTTTCTTGTATTTTCTCCATCTTTTCTCTTTCTTTCCACCCTCAAACTTCTACCTTATATCCTATCACTGACCAAACCAGTGCATCAAACAACCATAACCTTTTCCCCCAATCCCCTTTAAATCTTCTCTTCCCTATTTTCCATACCTTTCCCATCACCGCGGCCTCTCTCCTTACCTTGTCCCTCACCTGTCCTTCCTGCCCCCCATTGCTCTGCACCACATACCCCAAATAATTATACTCCCTCACCTCCTCAATTATCTTCCCTTTCCATTTCCAGTTCACCTTTCTTTTTCTCCTTCCCCCTTTTTTAAATCTAACTATCTTCGTCTTGCCGACGTTTACTTTCAGTCCTTTCCTATCTATATATCTCTCCAGCCTCACTAACATACTTCTCATATCGTCCTCGTTTTCCGCCAATAGCACTATATTATCAGCATACGCCAATGTATAGACTTTATCCCCTCCTAGCTTGATCCCTCCCCAATCCTCTTTCTTCATCTCCTTCTCTAAATCCGCAGTCAGAAGATTGAACATGTACGGACTCAGAGGACATCCCTGTCTCACCTCCCTACCCGTCCAAAAACACTCTCCCATTTCCTCTCCTATTCTTACCCTGCTCTTTGTCTCTTTCAACACATCCTCGCATCTTCTCACCAGCCCCTCTCTCACCCCTCCCTCTCTCATTGTCTTTATCAAAATCCCTCTGTCCACAGAATCAAACGCGGCCTTTAGGTCCACGAAAAGGACTATCATTTTTCCTTGTTCTTTGCTTATCTGTCTATTTATCAGGTAATTTAGGATGTAGATATTATCCATCATCCCAAGACCTTTCCTGAACCCCGTTTGATTCTGTGGGATCCCTTTCCCTCCACCTCCTCTCTCAATCTGATCGCTAACACCGACGCGTACACTTTGTATAGCGTCGATGTCAACGATACTCCCCTATACTCCTCTACCCGTACCCCCTCCCCCTTCTTCACAATCGGCACTATAATCCCTTGATTTCAGTCCTCGATCCAACCTTCTCCATTCCATATCCTACTACATGTCCTCCATACCCATTCCTCCATTGCTTCCCCTCCATATTTCCACGCTTCCGTTGGAATTCCATCCATCCCTACCGCCTTTTTATCCTTCAACCCTTTTAATA
>NW_012047119.1:0-1198 GCF_000956235.1 Wasmannia auropunctata
GTACAAAAACGTCTCCTGATCATTATGTAGCAAAAAAATATACTTGGCGGGAGCCGCTACTGCGTCTCCTGATATGTTTGAGAGAACGTATTTTCAAGGCAACGATATTAAATTATTAATATCTTAATATCTAAATCTAAAATATATAATATCTAAAAATTATCTTATTTTTGCTATTTTAATATTAAATATTAATAATTAAATATTAATCAATAATATTTAATTATTAATATTTGATATTAAAATAGCAAAAATAAGATAATAATTTTTGTAATATATTTGTTGATCATAAAGAAAGCTTGAAGTTAACAAATCGTGTTGCTACAAGCATATGTCAGAAAGAGTAAAGGAACAGAATTGATTATCTCCGAGTCAGCTGCTTCTATTACAATAGTGTGTAAATCTTTCATTTAAAGTTCATTATTGTACACAAAATATGTCAGAACAGTATTTATTCGATATCATATTATTAAAATTACATAAACTTACATCACTTTTCACATTTTTCTAGTTTTAGAGGGATCTAACTAAATAATCACAGAAAATGTAATTTCCACAGCGTTAAAACATAATCATAAAAATTATTTCAAAATTATATATTGTCCGACACGTGACTCGATAATATAGTAATTTTGCTTTATTTGCGATAATAGTTTATAGCCTCCTTCGTACTTCGACAACACTTCTCCATGTTAAGCTGAATAAACATATTTATATTTATCATACGTTTTCGTACAGAATTACGCCCGTAAGATTAGAATTACAAATCTGAAGTATTGTAAAGCTGATGCGTATCTAATTATTATCGGCAATAAATTAATAATTTGTAACTGTGCTCATGATTACCATAGTGATATCTTAACGATTTTGGTATTATCATAAATTATTCGCATTTAAATGTTCCTTCTACGATCAATGTACATATTGTATAATTGAGGTTAGTTTTTTTATTGGTGGAAATATATAGGGTGTCCAGTAAATCGTCTGCAATACTTTGGAAGGTGATTCAAGACCCAAAAAGAAGGAAAAATGTTATATATAAACTTAGATTAGGAAACAAATCATTTCCAAGTTATAACCACTTTTATACAAAAAAATTATAATTTATTTTTTATAATCATAATTATAATAACAATCATAATTTATAATAATAATTATTAGTCATAATAATGTTCTTTTTCCAAGATTTACCGTGGAG
>NW_012047120.1:0-1014 GCF_000956235.1 Wasmannia auropunctata
GTCGAAAGGATGCCCATTGCATGCTGTCCGTTCCAAACCAGGATGATCGAGACATATAATGGGCCAAACGATATCCCTCAGGCGTCCTTTTTTGTGGACATATGAAATGGGCACCAAATGGGCGTCCATTTTTCGAACGGGACATCCATGTGTCGTGTGGGTAATGTGCAAGTGACTTGACACATTCAGTATGCTTCTATGCTTTGTAATTAATCATATTATAGTAAATACAAAGTGTCCCTGGATAAGTAGCCACCCCTTTTTATCTCGTAAACTAATAGAGATAGACCTAATAAATATAATATCAAATTAAACGGCTCTGACTAAACTTTATTGTACCTAAGCATAGTGATCACTTAGAAATTTTATTTATTAGAGAGCGGAAAGACATGATTAATTTTTGCACGATAAAGTGACAATTTTAATATGATAAAAGTTATAGCGTTCTTTTTATCAAATACAACGATGTATGATATAACAAAATTATCTTACGAATTATAAAAGTTATTTTGGTTTGTTTAAAGTTTTGTGGGCGATTACTATCTTTTCAATTTCGGTGCGATGTGGCTAACTTCCAACTTTGCATTGACGAGAGTACTATGATCAAATGAAAACATTACACGTCAATCGTCAACGCGAAAGTCGAAAGTTATTCACATCGCAGAGCCGAAACTGAAAAGATAATAATCGCCTGTAAAACTTTAAATCAAAATAATTTGTATAATTTGTAAGATAATGTTATTACATCAACGTTATCTGTCCGGTAGAGAACATTATTATATAATTCGAACCTAAGCTATCCACTGAGCCTACTTAGAAATTGATTCGTTTAGCAGTTGTTGAGATTCCGAAATCTCGAGTGCTCGCGACTCACCGAGTCGCGTATAAAGAGTCATGGTTCGGTCCGACGCACACTTCTTTAGCGCCGAGACACGATGAGACACGTGTCTCATAACACTGTAGCGTTTCTGTCAGTACAAAAACGTCTCCTGATCATTATGTAGCAAAAAAATA
>NW_012047121.1:0-613 GCF_000956235.1 Wasmannia auropunctata
CGAAAAATGGACGCCCATTTGGTGCCCATTTCATATGTCCACAAAAAAGGACGCCTGAGGGATATCGTTTGGCCCATTATATGTCTCGATCATCCTGGTTTGGAACGGACAGCATGCAATGGGCATCCTTTCGACACCCAATTTGATGTAAGTGGGATACGAAAAATGGACGCCCATTAGTAGTGTCCATTTCGTATCCTAATTATGTTCACGAAAAAGAATGTCCAAAGGATGCCCAATTAGTGTTCTACATAAAAAAATAATATAACAAAATTTAAAGTACCATATGTACAGGGTGTCCCTGAAAGGTCGTATGTCCTTTCACTCGCAGATTCTAGAGAGCATTCTAAGACGAAAACTCTTATACGAAAATGTCAAGGCTATAATACTTTCTAAATTATAACCGATTAAAGTTATCCTATTACGGCGTCTGAAATTCGCGCGCTCAGGCATGGTACATTGCGCGCACGATTGCGGGGTGTCCTTGTCCATTGACTCACATTTAAATATTGACATAATTGATGCGCTTATCGCAAAAATATCTAATTATTGAAATTGAGTTTCTTATTTGAAAACATTAATGATTTTATAAGTTAATAACGCTTTAAGTTTA
>NW_012047121.1:3202-3859 GCF_000956235.1 Wasmannia auropunctata
CTCCGCCCCTCTCCCCGCCTATCACATAGCCAATATCTATTGTAGAAACAGAAAATACGTGCTTTAATGCTCCTATTTATTTAGTAAAACGAAGATTTAATAAATATTTAATTTAATATACTTTCTACCTTGCGTAGGGGTCTGTCTAATTTAGTAATTTTTTCGGTATCTATTATTTTTAGTGTATTCTAGACTCATTTATTTAGTAAGGTAAAGAATTAATAAATATTTCTACCTTGCGTAGGGGTCAGAGTGATGTAAATATACTTATGTTATGTTTATGAATTCAAAGTAATCTATTGAAAAGAAGATTGTTATTCAAGCTATTGAAGCAGTTCGCTATGTGATTTAGCCGAGCAAACATGTTGTTACACGATTTCCTTCATTTATCGTATAATCACAAACTATTTATTAATTATTTATGTGATATGCAAGTGTTGTGACGAGAAATTGTGACCCCTACGCAAGGTAGAAATATTTATGCCTTTATGATTTCTTTGCCTTACTAAATTAATGAGTCTAGAATACACTAAAAATAATAGATACCGGAAAGATTAGATGCAGACCCCTACGCAAGATAGAAAGTATATTAAATTGAATATTTATTAAATCTTCGTCTTACTAAATAAGTAGAAGCATTAAAGCACGTATTTTCTG
>NW_012047122.1:0-450 GCF_000956235.1 Wasmannia auropunctata
TACTATTTCTCTTATCTTACTTTTATTCATTGATATTTTTTTAATATTATACTGATATTAAAAATAATCACTAATAAACGAGACAAAGCTTAAAAGCGATCTCTTTGTCATTGTATGAAAAATTGAGACGCCTACAGCAAAAGTAACCTAACTGTCAAAATTCGATTTTTAAACTTAAAGCGTTATTAACTTATAAAATCATTAATGTTTTCAAATAAGAAACTCAATTTCGATAATTAGATATTTTTGCGATAAGCGCATCAATTATGTCAATATTTAAATGTGAGTCAATGGACAAGGGCATCCCGCAATCGCGCGCGCAATGTACCATGCCTGAGCGCGCGAATTTCAGACGCCGTAATAGGATAACTTTAATCGGTTATAATTTAAAAAGTATTATAGCCTCGACATTTTCGTATAAGAGTTTTCGTCTTAGAATGCTCTCTAGAA
>NW_012047123.1:0-432 GCF_000956235.1 Wasmannia auropunctata
AGTTCCGCGTCGTAATTAGTGAATTACGTGGCCGTTGAACAACGCTTTCGATAATTAATAGATCGGGCGACGCCGCGATAATTCTATTAAAACCGGATTCGACATTTTTCGCGAAATACGCGAACTTACGCGAGCAAGTCTACAGTCTCGTGAATACCGCGCTTCACATAATACGCGATAGTGCGTAGTGCGGTTTCAATTATTGCGAACATACGGAATCCTGCGATTTTCGTGAAACGCGTTAACGTTGGATGTGAGAGATCCTTCGGCTTTCGCGGAATTCGTGTTTTCTACGAAGAAGCGTACAGCGATTCTCGCGTTGTGGCCGACGACACGACGCGTGTGTCCGTTATTGTGCGCTTCACCGAGATCGAAGGAAATTCGTTTTCCTTATCGATCCAACGAGTGCGTGTGTGTTGTATGATCGAGTGT
>NW_012047124.1:0-322 GCF_000956235.1 Wasmannia auropunctata
AAAATAAAGTATCGTTTTTAAGACTCATTGTTCGAGTGTATCTAACATCGAATCTATTGTAATGCACATAAAATATGTTTTGTATATTAAATAAAAAGAAAGGCTTTAAGGAATGTATTAGAATGTGTTTGCTTACACATTTCAATATTTATCTTTTTACGCATAGTCGTGTAAAATAAACTTTAAAAAAAGAAATAATAGCACAATTTCAGTTGGCAACTTCTTTGAATGCACGATCAAGATATTTGCAAAAAACTGTATTGTAGTTTTTTTGCGCATTAAATATTTATTAAATAATCATTATAAATTTAAACTTTTAAAA
>NW_012047125.1:0-763 GCF_000956235.1 Wasmannia auropunctata
GTATAATAATTACTTTACAATAAATTAAATTATAGTTTAAAGATTGATGTATGTGCACGAGATTTCACTGCTCTTTCGAAACTTTAACGCCATTTAACATCTAATGTTATTTAAACGACCTTTCGCTCGGTCAAGTCCTATCTCGCACGTAATTTCGGAAACAATACATACAAATAAGATCTCGTATGACCTAATCATCAACATAACTTGTAAGATCGCCTAACAAAAATATCTATATGAAAATGTTAAAAATCTTAAAGGTTAAAATATTATTGAACTCATTTTAATACAATTTAAAATAAACATAATATCAGTCACTTACGTAGTCTGTTATTGGTTTCCCGCTAACTACACTTGCCATCAACATCGCAATCGCCCCAAAGATGATTATCAACTTCATGGTTTTGATACTTTCCAGTTTAAATTAAGTTATTATATATTCTCACCAAAGGTGATGTCCTGTGTCAATATAAAAAACACATGATTTTATATACTGAAATATGTACATATGTATATACGTACATACACATATAATGTATGTACGTATATAAAAAATCGTGTAGATAACGCGATAAAATAAAGTATCGTTTTTAAGACTCATTGTTCGAGTGTATCTAACATCGAATCTATTGTAATGCACATAAAATATGTTTTGTATATTAAATAAAAAGAAAGGCTTTAAGGAATGTATTAGAATGTGTTTGCTTACACATTTCAATATTTATCTTTTTACGCATAGTCGTGTAAAATAAACTTTAAAAAA
>NW_012047126.1:0-556 GCF_000956235.1 Wasmannia auropunctata
TTCCGGACGTGCCGGATAGCAACGCTCCTCCCTCGGAAACCTCGGAAACAGAGAACATGGCTGTCTTCGATCAGCCAATAAACTAAATCTTCTATTAATTCGCGGGATCCGCCCTTCTTTTAGGCGCGGATATTACTACGCGCGTCGCGGTGACGTCGCGTCTGACTAAACGCCGCTGACGTTACTCGCTCAGTAGTCTGAGCGGCTCGAAGTCCCGACGTTCTTCACACAGGCTCTCGGGTATCAAAGAATCGTATGTCCCATAGTTACCTCCCGAGTGGCTTTACCATACCGACTCGCATTTACCATTAGATTGTGATGGTTATCTTTCGAGAGACCGCGTTTTATCTCCGGAGCGCCGTCTCGACCTCCGGGTATCGCATTGTGACGGATTGTGAGAGAATTACATTAAATATTCTATAACGCTCGGAATAGTGGCGAAATATGGTACATTCGTCTGAAATAAACTAAAAATGATGTCAACAAAATATCTTGTGGCAAATTGTGATAGATTCAACTGAAATTAATAATAACTGACTTTCCTCGCGTGAAATGT
>NW_012047127.1:0-334 GCF_000956235.1 Wasmannia auropunctata
TCTCAAAGTAGGCTGGCTTTCAACGGGCCTGCACATAGGTGAGGTGCTTCGGGGAAGAAGCCGATAATAGCACGGGATACGGTAGAAAAGGTGGTGTTTACGGACGACGTAGAGTCATAGGGGCTCATGTAGATCGTACATAGTTTACGTCGATTCAAGTCCGGTTACAATAGGAAATAGCAGGGTTAGGTTGTAACCGGACTTCGGTTCAACGCAACGAAAAGATCGATTTACGCGTATCGCTATTTCGGCTATCGGACAACGAATCACGAAGCCCCCAATTCCCGCAGGCCCTTCTGGCTCGTCTTTTCGTGATTCTTGCAAATTTACTTTA
>NW_012047128.1:0-2060 GCF_000956235.1 Wasmannia auropunctata
TTCCTACATTTCGGACTTTGCATTGCAATATCTCCGCTCGTAGGACATGTAGAAAAAAATAAACACACTTTCATTATATAAATCGAACCCAAGCTATCGATTAAATCTAGTTAGAACTTAATCGGTTCGACCGTTATTGAGATCTCAAAATCTCGGATGCTCGCAACGCGACGGCTCGCGTTAAGAGACCCGGCATGGCTTGTTTGAACACTTGACACCAAGCCACTACCGTGTCTCCTGATATGTAATGTTATCTATTTATAAACAATTTTTTTACATAAGTTATATCACTTATTTTACCAACCCCTGCACGTTTTATAAAAAAATGCGTAAGCAGTTCAACAAACGTTTTTTTTTTTTCGAATACCTCCAATAGTAAACAATTACAAATAATTAACATACCTCTTTTCTGTTAAAAATAATGTTGATACAACTGTCGGTATAAGACGTCGTTGTCTCCTTTTTTCTGCAACCTTGGATTTTTTTTTAGTTATCGCAAACGAATCTTCCGCACAATACAATAAACACACCTTTGCTAAATAAAACATATAAAATGTAACTGATAAGAGTAATGCATTCTAATTGACAGATGACGTTTTAAATAAATACTTAAATAAATACTTAAAGTTAATAATAATTAACTTTAAGAGAATGAACTTACCAAATTGTTTTTTGTGACAAAGCCGATTTGCTCCGGTTTTGCAGTCAAGCTTCACGTAAAATTTCATTTTTCGGAAATCGAAAGAAACTTATACGCTCCACACTGTATTGATCAGATTTGCTGTTGCATCCCCTCACAACACAATACTGCACCATTTTCACTTTTTTTCTCGTAATCACGTGCAAAACGGAATAAGCCGGAGTAGTCCGTAGCCACAGTATCTTTTAAGAAGCAGCGCCTGCAACAAAGCTAAGATCAAAAGTGCAGTTTTCTGCAAGAGAATTGAAAATTTATACAAACTGTATTATACAGATCAACTCTACAGAAAAAATAACCGTTCTTGGTTAACTTCACTTTTCACTTATTTTCACTTAGATTTATTTACTAAACATTAAACACTTTTCTATTAACTGTCTTTAACACGTCTTATATTCAATAACAACACTGCTCTGACTTTTTACTTTAAATCGTCTTGACTTCACTTCTGCCACGTTTACTACCAATTTTGGTCGTTGGGGCATTTAAATGACAGAGAGCACTATAGAAAAGTAAAGAGAGCAAGTCGCAGACGATAGAAAGAGAGATTCTGATGCTCTAAGGAAACGCGTGAAACAAGGACAATAGACTCAGCGCGACCAACTTACCAACACTAAATAATTTTACTTTTCTCAGTTGGTAACACTTTCTTAACTTCGACATTGCCGAGCAAAAATGGGCGTGGTTTGGCCGAACTGCACACACCATGCATCCCTTCCACCATGCTCGTGATACGTCTCTACCTTGGGGGCTCTGAGTAATAGGTTTATAAATGCCCTAGATTAAGTTACGTAAAACTATCGTTTTCAAACTGTCGATATTCCTAAAACTATCAATAGTTTTCGATAGTAAAAACTATCGATAACTATTGATAGACTATCGATGTTTAGCCAGCACTAATTAAGGCAATGCTGGAAGGTCGGAATTACCGACACATTGCAGTTGTAGTCCGGGAGGCGGCTGGCTTTTTTTTCACTCATTTCACCAAGCTTACTTTATGAATTTTATCTTTATATTGAAGTAGACGATTGCTGAAATGACGGTCGGGCAGTGGCGTTGCGGGACAGGGCAAGACGATACATCCACAACCTTGTAAAAAAAACAATGCACTCACGTCATAGTACCAAAGCTAGAATTTTTTTACTAATTATTGACATTATTAAAAATGATATAATCACAGTCTAGCAGCGGTATGTCGGGACGTGACGTGATGGCAGGCCCTCAACTGTGTAAAAAAAATAATGCTCTAACGTCAAAGTACCAAAGCTGAAATTTTGTGTGATGACAATTAATAGTAATATAAGAATGTCAATTACGGTCAAAGCAGATCTTGGTGTTTAATAATATTTATTCGTGAATTTTA
>NW_012047129.1:0-1039 GCF_000956235.1 Wasmannia auropunctata
TACTTAATTTTTCGAAGTCTTTCTTGCTATGATATTTTGATTCGCGAATTTTGGGACATTCTGTATATAATAAATGTTTCGTATAACACTAAGCACTAAAAATTATATTCAAGTCCATTTAAAATACATTTCTTAATATATTATCCACTTTCGTGAACAGATTGAAATCAAATTATAAGATATTATTCATTCTTATTTAAAGACTTTAGTAAGTTCAATATTGGCTCGTCATCTGTTATTATAGTTTTAAAAAAATAACAATTCATCATCTTACCCCTCTTTCAACTATGTCTAAAATCACTAAAATGTATTATTAAAAAATCCACTTGTACTTTGTATTACAAATGTTATTTCTATATCTGTTTCTCTTCACTTCTTCCTTTTCCCTCTTTATTTCTATTTCTATTCAAACGGAAATACTTTGAACTGCAAAATTACAAAAGAATATTAAAGCTGATTAATAAATATGTTGGTAAAAATAGAAAGATATAAAATCGCAAGAATCTACGTTGCAAAAGTCACAATAGTTTGAATTGGTGTTTGTACGAAGAGTCTGAGAAATAAAGTAAGTCTCTGTGTATTTTATATATTTAATTTTTTTAATTATTTCATACTTGTCAATTGTCAACTAGTCTTATTGTTTGTAAGACTGAGATATCGTTTGAATTGAGAATTAGAAGTAATTCTACTTACTTTAACAAGTAGCATTACTTCTCATTTTCAATTCAAACGATATCACAGCGTTACGAACAATTAGAACCAGTTGACAATTGACAAGTATGAAATAATTAAAATAATTAAATGTATAAAATACACAGAGACTTACTTCATTTCTAGATAATCCGAAAAAGTAATTATAAACCATGAATGGCACAGAAGCATATACATCGTGGAACGGTGTTGACTCAGAGGAGATTGTTATTTCTGGTATTGCTGGCAGGTTTCCTAATTCAGATAACGTGAATCAGTTACGAGAAAATTTATTTAATAAAATTGATCTTGTTAGAGCAGATCATGAGCTGTCTCTTATACACATCTC
>NW_012047130.1:0-402 GCF_000956235.1 Wasmannia auropunctata
AGTATTTGAAAAATTAAGTACAAAAGTTATTTGTAAATTTTTATTTTAAGCAGTAATTTTTGAGATATAAGAGTTTAAATGTAGCCAATTATAGATTAGTACGCGCGTGAAGTGCGCGACTACTAACACTATCGATGCGCTCACGGACATGTTTCTGTTTAATCATAATTTATAATTGGCTAAATTTAAATTATATGTATCTCTCTTATATATATCTCAAAAACTACTGCTTAAAATAAAAATTTACAAATAATTTTTTTACTTAATTTTTTGAAGACTTTCTTGCTATGATATTTTGATTCGCGAATTTTGGGACATTCTGTATATAATAAATGTTTCGTATAACACTAAGCACTAAAAATTATATTCAAGTCCATTTAAAATACATTTCTTAATATATTA
>NW_012047131.1:0-351 GCF_000956235.1 Wasmannia auropunctata
AAAATAAAAACAATTACTCTTATAAGTACACAGGTAATTGAATATAATATAAATTTGAAGAAAACACAAAAATAATTATTTAACATTTGATATAAAATTAAATATCACATAAAATCAAATATTATGTAAAAAGACGTTTAAATTTTAAAAATTTTTTATTGCGTTATAAAAGGTGTCCCAAAATTCGCGAATAAAAAATATTATAGCAAAAAAGTATTTGAAAAATTAAGTACAAAAGTTATTTGTAAATTTTTATTTTAAGCAGTAATTTTTGAGATATAAGAGTTTAAATGTAGCCAATTATAGATTAGTACGCGCGTGAAGTGCACGACTACTAACACTACCGATGCG
>NW_012047132.1:0-403 GCF_000956235.1 Wasmannia auropunctata
CTGCATGTGCGTAGAATGATCTTTAATAATGAGTAAGGTGAATAGTCAATAAGTTGAATTATTTTCATATTTTTTAAGGAAAAATTATCCATATTTTTTTACAATTAAAACACTTAGTTTAATCAGTTGTAATAAATTTTTTAAATTATTGTTGTATTAGAAAATTATTAGAAGGTTTAGTCCAAGAAAATCTTAACGCGATGGAAGAAAGAGATTAATTGAAAAAAATAGTTACGTAATTTTAAAAAATACAATTGCAAAAACATTAAAATAAAAACAATTACTCTTATAAGTACATACGTAATTGAATATAATATAAATTTGAAGACAACACAAAAATAATTATTTAACATTTGATATAAAATTAAATATCACATAAAATCAAATATTATGTAGAAAGACG
>NW_012047133.1:0-667 GCF_000956235.1 Wasmannia auropunctata
TGGGGGGAAGAGTGTCACGGGCCGATTACCGTGACACGGATGCGACAATTATTAAGAAATACGGCGCGACCTAAATTAAATCGGGAACGCTGACGAAGCGTTCCGAAAAATATATTATGTAAAAATAAAAATAACTAATAAGGATGGTTGCGCGACGGTGACCTCGTGGTAACCGAAAAGTAGTACGCTGACACAGCAACGCGATCGCTATAAGTACGCGCGACGACAAGGCGCGCGGGGTTAATCTGTCGAAAGATAAGTTCGTGTCGCGTTACCAGGTCCGCCACGAATAGTTAAGTGCCGTAACGGCGCGTATCGAGTAAGAAGAAGCGGGAGATGAAATAAACTGAGACCGGAGATAAAGGCAGGAAATAAAGTGTATTTTGTGAAAAAGTGATCAAAGGCGTCTGAGTTATTCAGTTCCCCCGCGGAGCCGGACCCCGTTGTGCTAGCGGCACAATAAAATAAATTAAAATTATTTTAAATTTAGATTTTTTAAGGTTGAGTTCACGTAACATCCTGCTTCCTGCATGTGCGTAGAATGATCTTTAATAATGAGTAAGGTGAATAGTCAATAAGTTGAATTATTTTCATATTTTTTAAGGAAAAATTATCCATATTTTTTTACAATTAAAACACTTAGTTTAATCAGTTGTAATAAATTTTT
>NW_012047134.1:0-421 GCF_000956235.1 Wasmannia auropunctata
TATTGCATATTGCAATGCAATGCTTCAGAAACATTGTTAAAATATAGATTTGCAACATTATTTTAATAATGTTGTAACAATATTTAAAAAAAATGTGAAAAGAATTAACTACGATTTTGTGTTTAAATACTGTGTGTATACGCTTACGCACATCTTATAATCATTAAGTTTTATTAAATATCAATTAATTTTACATAACAGCACATGATATTCTTCGTTTTCCGTTTTCATGATTGTACTACGATCATCGATACAACTGAGATCAACACAATAATATCTCGTATAGTATTATTTCATTTTCTTTCGTGCGTGTATGATCTCAGAAATAACTTAATTAATAAGCTACGGAAAGTGATACGTACGCTTGTCTAACGCGCGCATATCAAAGAGAACAAAAAAGTTAGTCAAAATATTAAATTTT
>NW_012047135.1:0-345 GCF_000956235.1 Wasmannia auropunctata
TCTGTAACTCCATACTTCCCATACAGCACAGAAGTTTGCAGCAATATTGCAGCAAAGTTGCAACATTGCATATTGCAATGCAATGCTTCAGAAACATTGTTAAAATATAGAATTGCAACATTATTTTAATAATGTTGTAACAATGTTTAAAAGAAATGTGAAAAGAATTAACTACGATTTTGTGTTTAAATACTGTGTGTATACGCTTACGCACATCTTATAATCATTAAGTTTTATTAAATATCAATTAATTTTACATAACAGCACATGATATTCTTCGTTTTCCGTTTTCATGATTGTACTACGATCATCGGTACAACTGAGATCAACACAATAATAATCTCA
>NW_012047136.1:0-469 GCF_000956235.1 Wasmannia auropunctata
TTTACGTATTGTTCTGTTAATTTATAGTTAACTTTTAAATTGAAAATCTTTGGATTTTCGATTTCAAGTAGAGCGTATCAATATTTCAACGACAACGTACCATCAGGCGTCTGCAAAAAACAAAAATTATAACAATAACAATGAAAGTTTGTATTTATTTATCTACATGTTCGTACTATTAACGGACGGCTAGTATTACTAACCCAAATACTCTGATACCGTATGTGTTTTATAAAGAAATTTCTCAAGCATTTGATGAGATGAGGAAAATCTGAAAAAAACCACAGGCGTCGCTCTGGGTCTACGATGTGCGGAATACTAACTTCCGCCTCTGTAACTCCATACTTCCCATACAGCACAGAAGTTTGCAGCAATATTGCAGCAAAGTTGCAACATTGCATATTGCAATGCAATGCTTCAGAAACATTGTTAAAATATAGATTTGCAACATTATTTTAATAATGTTGTA
>NW_012047137.1:0-462 GCF_000956235.1 Wasmannia auropunctata
TTGGCGAATTATGAAGCCTCAAAGTTATCATTTTGTACCGTGTTTCTCAAAACGGATCTTTGCATGCGAATAGCTTTTAGGCAAAGCATTTTTGAGAAAAATGTTTCAGATCAAAGTTGTAAGATGTGAACGGGTACACAAAATGATGACCTTTACTGTGACCTTGAAGACATTCCTGAAGGTCATTTGAAAGTCAACTTTTGATTTTTAAATGAGAACTTTTATTTAAAGTAACATTTGGGAGTGAAATGATTATTAAAAAGTATTTTTTTGGACTGGGGGTTGAATAATAGAGATGGCTTTGAGATCAAAGTTGGTTTCATTACTTTTCTTGTTGTTTATTTCTACAATAAGAAAGAGTTTCCACTGGAAAAGCTGAAATTGATTTTGAAATGAACTTTAGAAATGTCTTCAAAGTCTAAGTAAAGGCCTTCTTCTATTTGCATTTACATGGCCTTGTTT
>NW_012047138.1:0-355 GCF_000956235.1 Wasmannia auropunctata
GCGAAGTGTCGGTTGCGGGATAGTACAATTGGCGGGGTTGGGGGGGGCTCTGCGCCGACGTCACTTCCTGTTGTTGTTTTTCTCATTCCTCGTCGGTCTCCGTTTCGTCGGTCGGTGGTGGCTCCTCATCGCTCGTGTTTTCCTCGACTGGCTCCCCCGGTGCGGCTTTCAGGTCCTGCACGTGTATGTGTCGGGCCCAGCGGCCACGGGCGTCGCGCAGGTCGACGATTACGGGGGATACTATTCGTCGCACCTCGAATGGGCCTCGGAATTTTGGGGCCAATTTCGCGTTAAAGGCGGCGGCTTTGTTAGAGAGTGGGTACTCCCGCTTCCACACCCACTCCCCAACTTTTGG
>NW_012047139.1:0-353 GCF_000956235.1 Wasmannia auropunctata
TCAAGTGATCTGGGATCAGGTGGTCTAGGAATCTATGTCAATCCAAACTTCGACGATTGCTCGTATAAAAGAAGCAATTGGTCGATCCAAAACAGTGATGGTACACGGGCCGCTTTTCACGCACATGCGCGGCAAACGCGGCTTCAGTAACGTGTTCGCTACAATAACAAAAGTGGGCTACTGATCACCCGTAATAAATAATTCCTACATATTTATAAAAATGAGAAAAATATTAGAGATACATTAGTATATATGCATATATTGTGTATATACACAATCATGAAAGTGTAACATTCGCTAATATTTAAAAAAATTTACGCCGAAAATAAGCTGAAAATAAAGTAAAAAGGAAA
>NW_012047140.1:0-883 GCF_000956235.1 Wasmannia auropunctata
CTTTCTTCTTCGCCAAATGGGGACATTTTTTCTTTAAAATGTTGTTGAAACGAATCCAATAAGGCTGCATAGTAATCGCTATTGATCGTTTGCTTCGACGAAAGATAATTGATATGAATTATACCGCGCATTCCAAAAAACTGTGGCCATCACCTTTCCGGCCGACTTCACGGACTTCGCCTTCTTCGGAGCTGGTTCACCCGGTGAAGTCCATTGTTTTGACTGTTCCTTCGTCTCGGGTGTGAAGTAATGGATCCATGTTTCGTCCACAGTAATGAATCGACGCAGAAATTCATCTGGGTTACGTTGAAACATTTCCAAACATTGTGACATTTTGAAATCGTCACACGGTCGCGCTTATGGTCCACAGTGAGCAAACGCGATACCCATCTTGCCGATAGTTTTTTCATATCCAATTGTTCGTGCAAAATTTAAATTACTGTGCCATGTGATATGCCTGTGGCCTCAACAAGCTCGCCCTTTCACTCGTCGATCAGTCAAAACAATATCGTGGACTTTATCGATGATTTCTGGCGTAGCAGCCTCAATTGGACGTCCCGAACGAGGTGCATCACATGTGGATGTACGACTACGTTTAAATTCAATCACCCAATTGTATACAGTCGCAAACGCTGGTGCAGATGTGCTATAAACATTATCCAACTCGGCTTTGATTTCTTTCGGCGTAGATTTCGACATAGTTTGATCACTACACGAAACTCGTTTTTTTCCATTTTGCAAAAAATACAAAGGTTGTTCGCTTTAATCGTCTATAGAAATGAAACCACGCGATGAATTCCGCTTAAAATTTGATAGTAATCAACTGAAAGATGCTAATTGTCAAAAAGTAATGTGACATGACACAGATCGGAAGAGCACACGT
>NW_012047141.1:0-1810 GCF_000956235.1 Wasmannia auropunctata
GTGTGCTCTTCCGATATTGATAAAATGAATTTTCTCTTTAATGAATAAACCGATTTGGACGAAAAAAAAAATATGTTAAGGGTTTCAATGGTGCGATGTTTCAACAAAATTATAAAAATTTTTTTTCTAAAGAAACTAATTGAAAATATGTTTGTAATATTTTCAAATTTTTTTTGTTGGATGTACTTGAGACACTACGACTATTTATTACTAACAAGATCTTTGACTTATCTAATACAACATATTTAATTTTCAAAACAATCGGAAAGGTATATTATAGTTAAAAAAAAAGGGGAATTTCAAAGTTTAAGCGTGTTGCGTATTACGTAACGAGCATTGCCTTGTTCTTGATGACTCATCCATTTATGACTCATCCAGAATCAACTTCAACTATCCAAAATTCAAGATAAAGTTTAGCTTTAGAAGAAACAAAAAGATAACTCACTTTTGAAGACAAATCTTGGTTGTTGTTTATCGAGTTCTTTTTTTGTCTCATTGCCTTAATCTTCGTCTCTATCATCCTCAATGACAGGAATGATATTATTCTGCTGAAACATTTCACTGAGAATATCAGCTGGTTTAAAGATTGTTGACAGATATCTGGCATGAGTTAGACAGTACACCATTGCAGCAACATGTGAACAGCAATCAACAGTTCTACTTCCATTTACATACTCTCATGAATACTGTAATAATCCAGAAGTTTCAACACTATTGCGTTTTGTATACGTTGAAGAATAGTAATGTACTGAAATTACAAGTCTCATTATATTAATCATCTCATTATATTAATCGCAAAATGTACAGATGCTTCTTAAAATATAAACCCAATCCAACAATAGGGTTGGGATTTCTGGATTATTACAATATGCATGTGATTGTGTAAATGGAAGTAGAACTGTTGGATGCTGTTCACACGTTGCTGCAATAGTTTTACACTATCTAGCTCATGCCAGATATCTTGTCAAAGATCTTTAAACCAGCTGAGATCTTCAGTGCAATGCTTCAGTCGAATAAGTATCATTCCTGTCATTGAGGATGGTAACGACGAAGATTAAGGCAATGAGACAAAAAAAGAACTCGATAAACAACAACCAAGATTTGTCTTCAAAAATGAGTTTTCTTTTTGTTTCTTCTAAAGCTAAACTTTATCTTGAATTTTGGATAATTGAAGTTGAATCTGGATGAGTCGTAAATAACAAGAACAAGGCAATGCTCGTTACACAATACGCGACACGCTTAAACTTTAAAACTCCCCTTTTTTTAACTATGATATATCCTTCCGATTGTTTTGAAAATTTCAAAACAATTCATTCATTCTTACATCGCTGCCAACTTATAGTAAAAAATCTTGACCGAATTCGTGCGGGGGCAGCACACACATACTTATCCTGCTATGCTCTTTCATCAATTGATCTGCATTTGATTTTTTTAAATGTTGATAGCGTGCACAAAACAAGATGTAACCTATTCCATTTTTTGTCTATCTTACACATTTCTTATTTACTTTATATTTTTGTTACTAATGTTGCTTCTATTAAATGAAACTATAAAATATTGAAGAGGTATGCATTTGGCAACTCTCCCCTACATATAAAAAAGTGAAAATACCACATTGGCTTGCACTTTCAAAACATGCAGTTCTGTTCCACTTCCACTAAAAAGAATTAGATGGATTCTACATGCTCAGCGACATTTCTAACTTCTTTAATTATTTTGTAAATATAAAATTTATCGAATATTTTATATAATTGTGCTTATGCTTTTATGACAATCTCATTTTAACACTAAAATATTTTTAATACATAAC
>NW_012047142.1:0-386 GCF_000956235.1 Wasmannia auropunctata
CCTTGCGTGATCAATTTGCCGCTGTAGAGTCGTTTTTAGAATCGTACGCATGGCCATTGGCATTGTGGTCCGTGGCTTTATGACGTTATAACAGTGTCGACAAGTTAAATTTTGGGTATCGCAGTTGTCGAATTCTTGGCCAAACTTCACGCAATAGTAAATATAAATTGATATCCTGTTATTGGTAGGAGAGAATTTCCTTTTCAAATTTACCCTGAAAATCATGTTAATCGTTGGACAACATAGTGTTTTGACAAATTTTATGTGATTTTCTTTGTTTTTTTTATTGTACACTATAATAAATTTGTCATAGTATATCTTAAAAAAAATAGTAAAAATCATATAAAATTCGTCGATATACTATGTTAATCCCACGATTAACATGA
>NW_012047143.1:0-704 GCF_000956235.1 Wasmannia auropunctata
TAATTGTAACTGTGAGTAATTCGACACGCTCATCCCGAACAGAATTTTGCGATTTCGATGAATCTCGTCTCTTTGAATCGTAGGTTCTCGGCGCGGATATCCTGATGGTGAAGATGATACCTTATTACATGGTCGTGAATTTAGAAGCTTTTATACTTTGCTTCAGTGGCGAATATCTCAGTTCCAAAGTGAGAAAAAAGAAAGAGAAAAATTGGTTTCATTTGCATATTTCTTTGATGATAGATAACCGATTTTGGGATCGCGTTGATGTAACTGGAAATGGAAATGAGAAATGAATATATCTATTTATGCGAAGAAATGAACATTAAGTCATCGCACTGAATTGTACAAATACAATTCATTTTGGTACGAACTAAAGCCTACAGAGAGTAAAATTCTGCTCATACTGATATAATGAGATCGCAGAAGGAATTGACAATGACAGCCGGAAAATTCATAGACTTATCTCTAGAGGGTTTTACAAGCGTAAGAATTTTGAAATTTACGTTTTCATTAATGATATCAATGATATGATTATAAATACTTAAATAATTACGAATTTCTTTTAAGTATCACTGTCATCATTTAATTAACAATATTTATTAACCAGCACAATCCTTACATAGCAAAGAATTGAATTCTTATTACAATATTTATTGTGTGTAATAACTTTTCAACAAAATTACAAAAGCATGAAATTAATT
>NW_012047144.1:0-370 GCF_000956235.1 Wasmannia auropunctata
TGCGGACAATATCGAGGAAGTGTTCTGTTATATGGCGCTGATGCAATTTCTCTCAAACACATTTGTTATTTGCTTCCTCGGATTTATAATTGTAACTGTGAGTAATTCGACACGCTCATCCCGAACAGAATTTTGCGATTTCGATGAATCTCGTCTCTTTGAATCGTAGGTTCTCGGCGCGGATATCCTGATGGTGAAGATGATACCTTATTACATGGTCGTGAATTTAGAAGCTTTTATACTTTGCTTCAGTGGCGAATATCTCAGTTCCAAAGTGAGAAAAAAGAAAGAGAAAAATTGGTTTCATTTGCATATTTCTTTGATGATAGATAACCGATTTTGGGATCGCGTTGATGTAACTGGAAATGGA
>NW_012047145.1:0-379 GCF_000956235.1 Wasmannia auropunctata
TTCAATTCTCGCAATCCTTAATCTTCAATGCATAGTCTGATCAATGTCTCTTAGATATGTTTTGTAGTAGAAAGTTGAATTGATATCTTTTTGAGTGTAATTTTTATTTTTTTGAAAAACTATAAATTAAAATTTCCAAACAAAAGTTACAAATTATAATTTATAATTTTTGTTTAGAAATTAGTTTTACTATTACTTGCGTATTATCTGCACGCATTCCGTATTATCTAGTGTCATTTATGATATTTTTGCGATGATGGCCGAAGACTGGAATGAGTTCGCGTCCACTCACTCAAAGGTGCAGCCGATGATAAACAAAGCGATTTTGTCTCATTGTTTTACGAAATGTAGCATCGGTGCGTATTCGGTCGTGCTAGTT
>NW_012047146.1:0-569 GCF_000956235.1 Wasmannia auropunctata
AACGGGCGGTAAGATTTGTTTGAGATGAATGTCAACTGGTGAACAAGGGATACGCGTAAATATTTCTGTTTAAGATTAACTGAACTTTCTTTAAAATTTGGAGTTGAATACGCTCGCGAAACAGTTAATTTTATCGTAAAATGTCTAATATTGAATACGTTACATTGTGACAAATTACTTTAGGTCCGTATCAGACTATATATTGGAGATTAAAGAATTATTGGAGATTAAGTGAATTGTGAAGATTAGAAATTCAACCAATTAGATAATTTTAATTTCTAAGTCTATTTCGTTCTGATTAGTCGAATTTTAATCTTCAATTCTCGCAATCTTCAATCTTCAATGCATAGTCTGATCAATGTCTCTTAGATACGTTTTGTAGTAGAAAGTTGAATTGATATCTTTTTGAGTGTAATTTTTATTTTTTGGAAAAAGTATAAATTAAAATTTCCAAACAAAAGTTACAAATTATAATTTATAATTTTTGTTTAGAAATTAGTTTTACTATTACTTGCGTATTATCTGCACGCATACCGTATTATCTAGTGTCATTTATGATATTTTTGCGA
>NW_012047147.1:0-397 GCF_000956235.1 Wasmannia auropunctata
GAGACAATGATACCTACGAGCACCATCGACGGTCCGATGGAATTCACTTTGCGGTTGATCGGCGTTTGGCCGGATTCCTCGTATAGATTCCTGCTGCGCGTCGTTTGGACGATGGGGATGGTCACCTGGCAGCTCTTACAGTACCAGTACCTCTTCACTCACATCGGTTCCGATGCTTTGCCGGACCTCATGGACTCTTTGAGTCTGTGCTTATCGAACAGCCTGTTATTTCTAAAGTTGGGCCTTCTCTGGCTGAACGGGCGGTAAGATTTGTTTGAGATGAATGTCAACTGGTGAACAAGGGATACGCGTAAATATTTCTGTTTAAGATTAACTGAACTTTCTTTAAAATTTGGAGTTGAATACGCTCGCGAAACAGTTAATTTTATCGTAAAAT
>NW_012047148.1:0-328 GCF_000956235.1 Wasmannia auropunctata
GACTGGAGTTCAGACGTGTGCTCTTCCGATCTTTGATAAAGGCCAACGACCTTGGCCATCTTTAGCTAGTGTTTAGACACCTTGGATGATGCTAATGCGGACAGTACTCCAACTTTCAAGCTTCATAACTCAAGATTTATTTCATAAAAAAATATTTTATGTGTTTTGGAAAGTTCTCGAGGCGTGCTATAAGAACATGTAATGAAAAATTGGGGGTTCCATTTAAAAAATTCAAAGTGACCTTGTCCTGACCTTGACGACGCCACTCAGGGTCAAACCAATGTTATCATCTTATGTCCCCCTCGAAACCCTACAACTTTTGTCTAAA
>NW_012047149.1:0-546 GCF_000956235.1 Wasmannia auropunctata
TATTTTCTAAATTCATTTTGATATAAATTGTCAGAAGATATATTATTTTGTTCAGTATGAATATTATTGACTAGTTCTTCTATAATTTTCTTTGAAACGCTTTGTATTAACTGTGTACCACGACTATTTTCTGAATCTTCTTGATATAAGATTTCAGCATATTTCTTGCTATTATCTTTTTTAATCTTATTATTGTTCACAGATTCTTCCATAACTTTTTTTTAAGCGTTTTGGGTTAACTGTATTTCCTTCGATGTTTCTTTTGAAATATTTTGTGATAATTGTAATTCTTCTGTAGCATTTCGAAGCGTTAACTGTATTTTATTTAACTTTTTTTTATCATAATTATCACGAAGTCTTTTTAATCGATTCGATTTCTGTATTTCAGTCTCATACTAGCGCGTCGTACGTATACGAATCGCTTCAATTTCTCTTGCTCTTATTACTGCTAAAGGAAGTATTTTTGAACAATACCAAATTGTGGATCTTGTGGAAAATGTTCAATTACATTTGTTTCAAAAATTTTTATCAAATGCAAGCGCATTA
>NW_012047150.1:0-396 GCF_000956235.1 Wasmannia auropunctata
ACATTTGTTAAGTAACGTATTCGTTTTTTAGCACGATTATTTTCTAAATCCTTTTTACATCGATACATTTGTTTAGCACGATTATTTTTTAAATTTTGTTGATCTCGACGACGTTTCTTAGCATGATTATTTTCTAGATCTTGTTTGTATCGATGACGTCTTTTAGTACATGTATTTTCTAAATTCTGTTCATATTGACAGTGATTTTCATTATCATTATTTTCTAAATCATTTTGATATAAATTGTCAGAAGATATATTATTTTGTTCAGTATGAATATTATTGACTAGTTCTTCTATAATTTTCTTTGAAACGCTTTGTATTAACTGTGTACCACGACTATTTTCTGAATCTTCTTGATATAAGATTTCAGCATATTTCTTGCTATTATCTTTT
>NW_012047151.1:0-492 GCF_000956235.1 Wasmannia auropunctata
AAAAATTAATTGTTATCAATTAATTGTTATCAATTAATTGATGATTCAATCGATTATTGTTTAATTAATTAATTAATCCTCCCTTGACCTACATTCCCCCCCTACCCTTCCTCCTTGACCTACATTCTCCCCATCCTTCCTCCTTGACCTACATTCCCTCCCCACCCTTGACCTACCCCCACCACTTTTTGTATCCAGAAACCGCCTAGTATATCTACTCATGGAGCATTTAATCAAAGCCTTAAATGCATTGTTATATCTAGAAATGATATCCTCATCACTCAAAATAGGATCAGTCTGATGATATTTCTACATATGATTTGCTTTTTCTTGTGCTACACTTATAATTTCATTTAATGTATTTACATCAACAGAAGTTAAAGCCTTCTCTAGATTTAAAATCTTTTGATAGAAACTCGTCATTCGATAAACTAAACGTTTAATATATCTAACATTTGGAAAATGAGGTGATAATAATTGAATGGTAAGAGA
>NW_012047153.1:0-706 GCF_000956235.1 Wasmannia auropunctata
CGCATTTTATATTACATCTTATTAATTAATGCAAATCGATTAAATTTAAGCGTGCGGCCGGTTGGACCGGCTAATCTCGCGTTTTTGCAGATTTTTATAACAGACAAGTTTTAGATATAGACGCGTTCGCCAGCGCGGTTTTATCTGCATAAAGTTTAATTCTTTTATTCTTATGTTTATATTTGTTCTTTCAAAGATTTTGTATTAATCCTTATTAATAAACGAGACATGGTATTTTATATGGTGTTTATTAGAATCTTCAACAGATTCTTTCAGGTATTTTTTCTATTTCGGGACACACGGACGAGTCAGGTTCTGAACATCTACAATTATTTCTCCATCCGGACGAGACGCCTAAGGCATAATTTATAGATCAAACGAACTTACCAAGTGAAATTCGATCATAATTATGCCGTCGGGTCTCGTCCGGATGGACCTTCCCTCCGTTACCCTCCCAGAATCATGGATTTTCTCAAGTGACTCGTCTAGTTTTGAATGATAAAGATGCTTAGGTCTGCGCGCGCCGGAGTTGCTAGGCGCACCGATAAACAAAAAACAAAAAAAAAAGAATTTTTCCTCTTAAGTGGTATTTTTTGAATTCTGTTGGCTAAACGTGCTCAGACGCACTACTACAATTATTTCTCTATCCGGACGAGACCCGACGGCATAATTATGATCGAACTTCATTTGGTAAGTTCGTTTGATC
>NW_012047154.1:0-337 GCF_000956235.1 Wasmannia auropunctata
GTTTTTTTACCGTCCCATTTCTGTTCTAAAAGTATTCTTTAGGCTCCCAAGAGACTTCACTTTTATGTCACCAAATGTGAGTTCTTTTTCAAATTCAAAAAGGATTTCATTTCACATCCATAAGAATTTGTAATAAATTTTATAAATATCCACATACATAGAAACACTGAGAAAAAAGATTTTAACATAAACATTTTTTTTATTTTACAATTGCATATTATTTTTAGAGTTTAATTTGTGTTTAACTATTTCGCATTATTTCTATTTTATTAATTACAATTATATGCAGGTTTACAATTTTTGTAAACACATCGAGATTCGAACCTGAGATCCCTAG
>NW_012047155.1:0-419 GCF_000956235.1 Wasmannia auropunctata
TATATATATATATATGTATGTATATATAAATGTGTTATATATTGCAAAAATGTTTCTTAAATAATAATATACATATATGTATATTATTATATTATATTATATATGTATATATTATACATATATATGTATATATTATACATATATATACATATATATACATATATATATATATGTATATATATATATATATATACTCCTCAAAATTAAAGAATCACTTATTCTGATTGCTAAAAGTAGGCAAATTTCAAAAGAGTGTAACTTCGTCAAAAATGATCGTAACAGAATGATCCAAAAACATTTTACAGCTTGAAGTCTCTACTTTCGAAATCCTTAATTCATTAAATAACTTAATGATTCTTTACAAAGCTGCACGAATGCAAATGGAGATCAAATCCAAAAATTTTGTACTAAGTTTGCAA
>NW_012047156.1:0-472 GCF_000956235.1 Wasmannia auropunctata
GAAATAATGCACTTATTAAAAGTGAATCAAGTCAGTTAGGCATAAATCAGAAATTTTGCAATTTTGTGCTATTGTCAGAAATATTAATTAAATTTACGTATTGTATTGATTAGGTACGACGATGACGCAGGAACTCATTTGGCTGGTGGCGAATGATATGAATTTCGACGAGGCACATAAAAAATATTTAGCAGAGAGATTTCCCTATATTGAGTATGTATTATGAATAAGATAGTATTATGAGCATCTTAAGAAAACATTTTGATATTTCCTACATATTGAAGAAATAAAAAAATCTTGTTCTCATTTGATAAGTCTGTTTATGTTTTATGTATTTTAATATATTGATTATTTTAATGCAAATGTTGAAATGGTAGAGGGTGCTTCTATTATCCATTCAATGTTCATACTTTTGATAGAATAATATAGTAGGAATAGTGGGCAATACGAACACAGGAAATTTTCTAAAAAA
>NW_012047157.1:0-687 GCF_000956235.1 Wasmannia auropunctata
CTGACAACTTTGGAGAGTTGCCATAGACAGCAGTAATGAACAGAATGACTTCAAATTTTTACGGTTTACATATGTCAAGACTATCTATCGGACGGTGAAAGAAATTTTTTTCTACAGTTACTTTATGTTGATAAAGCCGGAAACTTTTCAAATAGCCCTCGTATCACTTATTTTACGCGTAGTGTGGTTTGAATAAATAATGAAAACTAAAATATTATTATGAACTTTTAAATTTATAAATTAATTTGTATATTCTTAAGCAAGAGGATACAATATCAAGAGAACTTCATTTACATGAAAGTTTATTAGAAAAATGATAGAGGATGGATCGCCGATACCATCGTATCATTTTGATTTTGGATCATTTTTTCTAATAGCTCAAAATAAAACTTTCAAAACTTATTGTTAGATTTTTTTTTAAATTATTAAAAATAAAATAGTTTTAATTGTAATAAAAATTGCGGACTAAAACACTCGATGTTTTAAGAAAATACTGCTGTTCATTGTTAGCATTGAGAAAAACTGGTCTTACAAAAATTAGAAAAAAAAACAAAATATTGGAAATAATGCACTTATTAAAAGTGAATCAAGTCAGTTAGGCATAAATCAGAAATTTTGCAATTTTGTGCTATTGTCAGAAATATTAATTAAATTTACGTATTGTATTGATTAGGTACGACGATGACG
>NW_012047158.1:0-515 GCF_000956235.1 Wasmannia auropunctata
TCTTGCATATATTCTTAGAATATTGTTGCTATAAATTCTATATATGATAGACAATTTTTTAGCAGATACAAAAAACAGAGATATAATTTAAGTGTAATATTTAGAATTCTATCTGGAACAGCGAAACATTTCCCTGAGTGAGTCAAATCCATGATTTACCATTTTCTCGACTGTCTTTCCTACCGTCATATCATAGGTCTTCTGTAATAATCCGGAGATAACCCAGGAGATCCATAATAATTTGAATCATTAGCATCACCCGTCGTAGTTTTCTCGGATACCTCTGATTCTGTGTTCAACTTGATCTGCGTGTAACTATCATCTCATATGACGTGGCTTCGCCCGACGATACAATACAAGAGCAGAAAATATAAGATCTAAAGGGAATGATAAGCCGGTTTTTATAACTGTTCCATAAGACCGCTTTCCTTATGGGCTTAATACCACCGGCATTTCACTTTTACACCGGTTTGCGATATTTCCGAATATTCGCACATATATATATATATATATAT
>NW_012047159.1:0-592 GCF_000956235.1 Wasmannia auropunctata
ACGAATGCGCGATTACGTTACGCGAGTGCGTGAGGGAATTCACAAAGAGCAGTGGCAAAATCGTCAGCTACGACTTCCACGTCTAGACCTCGAGGTCTATTCCGCTCGTGAGCGTCGTAAAACCTCGGAACTGTAGCAAAGTATGTACGATTACCCGCGAGCGCTACCAGCGGCAATTATTACTCGTTAGGCCCTCCGGTCCGGCGGAATCTAATTACGCTACATGATTAGCGTAGAAGTGCGTGCTCGAGGAGAAAATAACGCTGACGACGTCCGCGCCGAGTTATACATTCACGTATATAACTCCACGTCTCTATTCCGCCACGACGGTTCCCATTGTGTGGGAGCGTTTGATTGGAATCGACTTTCACGATTCGCTAACCGCGGTCTATCGCGACAAGTGGAAGAGTATGCGATGGATGGAGTACAGTCACCGTAAAATTGTAATATTTCCTCACGTTTTAAAAGAGAACGACAAGAGATTACGCACCTTTATATGTTCAGCGAACATGTTTCCCAATATTTCCGATACAGCGTTTCCTAACGATGTACAGGTCCGCGGGATTATCCGCCAACTGACTCGTCGTTTCGA
>NW_012047160.1:0-420 GCF_000956235.1 Wasmannia auropunctata
AAAGTCAAAATGTACATCCAACGTTAAAAACATTAAAGACACAAGTAGAACGTATACCATAAACATTTTATAAATGTATTGTTATTTTTACAAATAATAATACATTTATGCACATACACATTTTATGCTATAAATATATATATTAATATAAATATATTTGAAGGAAAACATAGTATAATATAAATCAATCATATTTTCCTCCAAATTTACAACATGAAATGTGTTTGTACAAATATTTTATTTATAAAATGTTTGTCCTACTTGTATTTTAAATGTTTCTACATTGATTTTCATCCATAAAATTATTTGATAAAGTCAAAATGTTATAATAAATAATTAAAATTTTTTAAGCTGATATTTATTATTATTTATAACGAAAATTGTGTTGGAATTAGTATTTTTGCATAAAAGAAAATGGTA
>NW_012047161.1:0-502 GCF_000956235.1 Wasmannia auropunctata
TCTTCTGTGGAACTCCCAGATTTTTGCTACGATAATATTGTTTACGTAACCGCACGTAATTCCGACTCATATGTACGCTGACGAGATATACATATACAATAGCATATTAATATTCTATATATAGACACTCCCGTTTAACTCCCGCAGTCGAGCGCGTTGTGTTTATTAAGCGCGAAGTTTCGTAATCTTTCAATTAAGAGCCAAGCATTGTATCGCTCTCTCGGTGGAAATATCGCATTATATAAGGTGATTCAAAATTTGATTAATAAACTTTGGGGACGCGCAGAGATATCCCGCATTGCGCGGAAAATGTTTTATGAGGAGGAACACAATCATATAAATTAATGTATATATAGGTACTACAAACTTTTGCAATACGACATATTCCAGTAAATTCTACACGGAAAGAGCGATTTTGTTGAAAGATCTAAAAATTTTGCTAAAAACAGATCTGAAAATAATTTCTTGTTGAATCAGAAAAGAAGAGCACACGTCTGAACTC
>NW_012047162.1:0-689 GCF_000956235.1 Wasmannia auropunctata
TCTCTCTCTCTCTCTCTCTCTGCTGACAAATCTCTAGCTAATATTTTGCTTCTGCCGTACTTTCGTATTTTGTAAAAACAAATATTATGTTTCATCGACAAAGTTTATAATAAATACTTCGCCAAATCAAAAAATTTAACTGATCATAGAGATCTTTGTAATACAGATATATGCAGAGAATTTTTCATATGCGTGGAGAGAGAAACAACAAAATTACAAGCCTTACGTTGAATATTCTTGCGACAATGACATCCTACTGACCGCAGGTACATCTCGCTTCACAAGAAGTTTATTGGATGTCCTGTAAAACGTATATGCTGTTTACAAACTTATCACATCTGTCAGTAGAAATATATACACAGTGAAAGTGTATCCATTCGATAAAAAAAATCAATCACTCACTGCATGCATTGCTCGTTCGTTAACGTTCTATACAAAGCCGGCCGGCTCGTATGAAGCGATCTGAAAATCTTATCCATTGCCGTTTCCAACCGACTCTCCTCAGACTGTCAAAGATCTCTCTTCCTTTCGCCGACGCGTGCATGCCAGGGCTCACCAACTCCATACGTATAAAATTTGTATAGTATTTTGGCGCCATCTATAAGCTGTCAACCTTCAGAAAGAGAACTACGAAGCCAAAAATCCAATATGGCGTCAGTCATATACTCATATATATATATATATATATA
>NW_012047163.1:0-1048 GCF_000956235.1 Wasmannia auropunctata
CGCATTTGCCGCTGGTATCGCGGGCCGCGCCCCGCCCCCCTCGTATATACCGGCTGATTTGTTTCGCCGTACTCTTATTGCGCGATTACTAATCGTGCAACAAGAAAGTAATGTAAACACCCCGATAACGTTAATTTATAGTAACCGCGTTCGCTGCCGATCGAGAATAATTTATGCAACGGCGCATTTATGCGCGCCGCGCCGCGTGTATGTCGCCATACGCGCGCTCGCGAGACCCACAAAGAGAGACTCGACTATCGTCTCGATAAGGAGGCGATCGTGGCCAATAAAATCGACGAAGACCGCGCTCGTTCCGCCGACACGGAGCGTAATAGTTTTCGCGTATATACTGCATCCGCGCGATAAATTCCCGGCGCCGCCGCGGCCGTATGGAGAAAAGGATGTAAGATATATAAACACCGTGGAAGGAACCTTCGGTTCCCGAGAGTCGCGCGCGCAGCATTTTCCAATGCTCTTTCGAAAGCTCTCCTCTGATTCACGACGCTCCAACTGCAATTCCAGAACGTGCCGTTTGCAACGTACGCATTTTTAGATAGATGCGCGAGTCTCTCTCTCTCTCTCTCTCTCTTTCTCTCTCTCTCTCTCTCTCTGCTGACAAATCTCTAGCTAATATTTTGCTTCTGCCGTACTTTCGTATTTTGTAAAAACAAATATTATGTTTCATCGACAAAGTTTATAATAAATACTTCGCCAAATCAAAAAATTTAACTGATCATAGAGATCTTTGTAATACAGATATATGCAGAGAATTTTTCATATGCGTGGAGAGAGAAACAACAAAATTACAAGCCTTACGTTGAATATTCTTGCGACAATGACATCCTACTGACCGCAGGTACATCTCGCTTCACAAGAAGTTTATTGGATGTCCTGTAAAACGTATATGCTGTTTACAAACTTATCACATCTGTCAGTAGAAATATATACACAGTGAAAGTGTATCCATTCGATAAAAAAAATCAATCACTCACTGCATGCATTGCTCGTTCGTTAACGTTCTATACAAAGCCGGCCGGCTCGTATGAAG
>NW_012047164.1:0-12562 GCF_000956235.1 Wasmannia auropunctata
AGGATAAATATCACTCAAAATTTATAATTCGCAGCATTGGATCCGCTATTTTAAATTTTATAATTTGGAAGTCAGATTCGAATTCAGCAACCCCAAAAACCTTCATAATCAGTACTAAATTTTCCATAATTGACTCTTGTAGCAACCTTCGGACCTCAAAGTAATAATAATAATTAGTACATAATAATCGATTTATATTGTCGAATTTATAAAACATATATATACGATATATTCTGAATATGATCCTCATTTTAGTGTTACGGATTACTCCATATTAAATATTTTAAGAATTTTAATTCATGCAGTAGTACTGTACAAATAGATTACAAATCCAGATAAAAATAAAGGATTTTAAGGACAATATTTGTATTTTTATCAGATACGTATATATGTGAGTGAGCATATCTGTTTTATGTAAGAGCAGATAGATGCAGATAATACCTATTTATCTTGTTTCGATCAATTGCGTTGTGTAATCTTTAGTAAATTGATTTCCTCAATATCCATAAGTGCTTTTAGAAAGATCTGCCACCATTATATTCGAAACTACTCGTACAACTTTCTAGTCAACAGAATTGCAGTTTGAAAAGCAACAACGTGTGCAATGACCAAAAGAACAATTTTAACGCCATTCCTAATAATCTATTATGTGTTTGGTTTAAGAATTGCTGGTTTATCTAGTAGTTACTTAAGGTTGTGTTACTTAAAGTTATTTTGTATTTATCAAATTTGTTTTTCTTCAATTTTTAATGATGGATGTAAATATTTCTTATTGATCATTTCTGTATTCATATCTTATTTTAAAATTACATTTTTAATTAATATTAGATACTAATTAAGATCAACATTATATTGTTATTTGATAATATTTTTAGATAACTAAAGATTCCTCAAATAAGAAAAAGCAGAAATGTCAAGAACAACATTAATATCTGCATCTTATATATTTTGCTCTGTGTAAAAACTCGCTTTGTGTAAAAAGTCGCATATTCATCATCAGTTCTATTCCGACAGGCTGCAGTATAAACTTGAATAAATTGATTATTTCAATATCTACAAGATTCAATTGAAATTACGAAGATGTGCTATTCTTACTATTCAGTGCAACTTATGCAATCATTTGATTAGTAAAAGAAGTACAGTTCAAAGTCACAAAAGTATACGTAATGGCCGAAAATATTCAATCAATTTTATTACCTCTTTTAATAATCAGTTACACGTTCGGACTAAAAATTATCAAATCTTCTATACATTATCAAAAATATTTTAGTCTTTTATACATGCTGTTCTTGTGGTCGATTTATTATTTTCTTCTAAGATACATAGTAATGTCTTACATTACTGTTTATAACATTATATATCATATTTGTTTTTGTGCGGACATTCTCACGATGTTATTGTCAGTTGCGGTTGGAGTATATCATAATAAGGTAAGAAAATCTCGGCATTACTCGCTCATTATAATAATAAGCAATTTGTATTTCGAAATAGTACAGCATAAATATCTGTAGCAATAGAAATAGTAATAAAATATAAAATTTTTAATTTATAATTTTTTATATTTAGTATAAACTATATCGAATTTTTAAAATATATTTAATGTTATAATTTATTATTCTTCCTATTATATTCATTCTATTATATATTTGTGTAACAAACAAATTTGCCGTGAAGATATAAAATATTTTTGCATTTTATGTGATTATTGATCAATTTTTTTTGCCTTATTTAACAAATTATGTTTTATACAAACAAAAAATATATAAAAATGCAATTTATAATCTGTTACATCTCTTTAAAATTGAGATAATTACGTTATTAGATATGAGCTAAGTTTTCAGATAATCATTCTTTTTGCACTACGCATTACTTCTTACGTCAGAAATTTAGGAATTGCCTAAAGAAGCTTATTATTGTGGACGATACGTTGCAAAAACTCGGAATGACAACAAATTACCATAAACTGTATATAAAGACAATATGGCTTGTCTTAAGTTGGATCGTAATTGTTATAATAGTAACTTATGTGGAAATTCTATGGTTGCAAAGTCAATACGACTATAACATTATAACAGCTATTTATATTTCCTGTGTGATAAATTATTGTAGCCATCTTAATTTTATTAGCAATCTGATTTTTACGACTATTCTTGGGTCAGTATCTTAAATATAAATTAAGAAATTATCTTAGCAGAACTACATATAAAAATTTATATATATACATATACATATATATATATATATAAAATTAAAATCTTTATACACATATATTTGCTAATAATTAATACTAACATATCTATTAACCTTTTCTCTATTTTAGATATATAAAATTAAAATTTGATCAGATAAACGAATTACTTTGGAATTTAATAAGAAAACAAAGAACGATAATTTGGAAAAATCCTATATCACATTCGCATCAATGCAAATTTCCAAGAATTTCAAACAGCAAATGGCAGACTTGCGTATTAATGTAAGAAAAATAAAAATAAATTCACACAATCAATTTAAAATATTGTATTTACACAGGCATCTACATTTGGAGTTATGTAAAATATCTCGAGAATTAGACTCGATATTCGGAATAGAAATGACCGTGTCCGTAGGAAGTTACCTCTGTTGGTTAGGATATCTCCTTTACGAACTTCTCAACATAATCCTTATCAACGATTATATGAAAAATGGGAAAGTGTACGCTATCCTAATTATAACTTGGTGTCTTCTTTTCATCTGTAAACTGCTATTTATTAATTATGTATGCGAGGAGATCAGCACTAAGGTATTATTCTACGTTCAAGTTCAAACTTATTTATTTGAAATTTATTTTTAACAATTATTAATGATGACTTTTACATAACTAAATTAGAAACAATCTAATTTTGCACATATAAATTTTAGGCAAGTGCAACAGGAGATTTAATAAATAGAATATCTTATTCCAATTATGATGTTGATAATGAAAGCGTAAGTTAATCTTAAAATAAGTTTGTTAAATATTGCTGAAATAAACATATGGATTTGAGTTTAAATAAAAAAGGGGAACCAAGAATGTGTACGTCTATTAATCCATTATGTTGATATAGATTTCACAGTTTTTATTGCAAATAGCCCAAGCTCCACTCAAATTCTGCGGGCTTGGACTTTTCCAATTTGGTTACAAAGTCTTTCATAATGTACGTTGTAACTGTTGTGTACTTTTTTCACTAAACATTCATTAATATAATAACTATACACATAATGAAAGATTATTATTTTGTTTTAGTTCTCCAAGTACACTGTGACCTTTGTAGTTATATTAGTACAGATGCATATGAGTAAGTAAGCGTTCAAAGTAGTCATAATTAATATAATGTATGAATAACTTTTAAGTTATTCAAATAAATGTTGAGAAAATGTTCCAGCGTCCAATAAAATAACTTTTTAAATATATAATGGTTATTATATATTTACGCTGCAAATTAGTTTATAGTTTTCTAGGAACAATGTGTTTCAAATGTATATAAAATTCATACTTTCTGTTTTATTTCTACATCAAATATTTCCCTCCTGCTTTCCTTGCAATTATTTTCTGCATAAAAGTATCTTTATATTTTTTTTTTTTTAATACAATTTCTATGTCAAGCGCAACATGTCGTAAAGATTAATTATATATGTGTATTATTACATTATTATTTTTGCATTTAAGTCAATTTTATTATTTCGTTACCGGCAATGATTAAACAGACCGTTATCTCGCAATTTGTTATTTTATTTTTATTTTTCAAACACGCATAATAACACTGTAGTAAAAGTAAAAATAACAAAAGACAAAAATGTCAAAAACACAACATCGATGTTTGTATTGATTTGAGTTTAAATTTGTATGAATGATGTATTTTGCTGCGTGTAAAAACACGACGAATTCATCCAGATCTATTTTAAAGATAGCTCGCTGTATGTAAAATTCAACATATTGATTATTTTATCAGACATGGAGTATAGTAATTATAATTATAAAGATCCACTATCATTGCCAGTCTACGAAGTTTTCGATAAAGAAAGTGCAGTTCGTAGTTGCAAAGACATACGCTATGACGAAGAACATTCGGGAAATTTTGTCGCCGTTACTGATTATTAGTTACGTGTGCGGTTTAAGAATAATCAAGTTTCGCGTAGGCGATCCAAAAAAATGGTTCCATTGTTTGTATATGTTGCTGTTATGGACGATGGTTACGCTTTACAATTTTATTATGATAGATTCAATATCTTATACAGTTCAATATTCCACTGAATACCACGTTTGCATTGGACTACATTCTTTTACAGTGTTAATATCAATTATCATTGGAGTACATTACGATAAGGTAACCAACATAGCATAGAAAATATTTAAGTATTTAAAACAAATGATTATAAATTAAAAACTGAAACAATTTACAGCTCATTATGTTAATATTTATCTAATAAAAAATAACATTATATTTTAAGTATGTAAAGTGTTTTGCACAATAATAAATCATAAAATATAAAATTTTAGTTTTTTACTACATATTTGATAGTATTATTTGTAATTATTTAAAAGAAGCAATTTATAAAAATAATATTCATATCTTATTATACTTCTTAAAAGATATAAACATATCATTTAAATCATTAAGAGATACAAAATATTGGTTTACTGTACCTCGTTTCTTTGCATCAGATATTTAGAAGTTGCATAAAAAAACTCATTATTGTGGACGACACATTGGAAAAACTTGGAATAACAACGAATTATCACAAGTTCAAGATGAAAATAGTATACCTCATTTTAGGATGGACTGTGATAATCATATTGTTAACTAATATGGAGATTTACTATTTAAATAAATATAGAATGGATATTTTATCAGCTATACTTATTCCTTTTATACGCAATTTTTGTGCTTATACTAATGTTATTGGAGATTTAACAATTGTCATTATTCTTGGGTTAGTCATTTTTATATAAACAAATATATTTATACATATATTATACATTTCCTACTCTTTTAATTCATTATTTACATATTTAGATACACAGAATTAAAGTTTGACCAAATTAACAAATATCTTGAGGAATTATCAGAAGATAACAAAAGTAAAATGAAACTAGCTTGGAAACATTCCATGTTACGTTCATATAAATCCAGATTTCCAAAAACTTCAAAAAATAAATATGTATCAAAATTTAACAAAATTTGGATTGTAATGTAAGAGTAATATGTAAGTTTAATTAATCTCAATTATATCGCGCAGATAATAAGATAGATATCAATGTTTAACAGACATCTTCATTTGGAGTTACGCAGAATATCTCATGAAATAGACTCGATATTTGGGACACAAATGACTCTCGAAATGGGATGTTATTTCACTTTCATAGCGACGATTTCTAAAGAATTTTTCCTTATAATATACAATAAAAATTATATCAATATAAATAAGGAGGTGCTTTACATCATCATGCTTGGATTCTGGCTTTTTATATATATCTTCAGACTCTTCATCATTAATTACGTGTGTGAGAGAGTCAGCACCAAGGTATCAATGTTATATATAAAATATTTTTATACATGCACTAATTTAAAATTGAATTTCAATAGTTTGACTATTACAAATAATATTGAGTTTTAATGTTCATAAATTGTGTGTTTTTGTGTATGTACGTATGTATATGTGAACTATGTACATTATTTTTCAAATTTCAACTTTAGGCAAATGCAATGGGAAATTCTATAAATAGATTTTCGTACCCTTCTTGCGATGTTGAAATTCATAAAAACGTAAGTTTTTAAGTTGATTAAATGTTATTAAAATATAGGTTTTCATTTAGATTAAAATAAAAGTAGATTAGAGTAAAATAAAATAAAAGTAAAAATGAAACCATTTTAATAATATTAGTAATGTATTAATATAGATTTTACAGTTTTTACTACAAATAGCTCAATCACCACTTAGATTCTATGGACTTGGGCTTTTTCAGTTTGGTTTTAAATTCCTTTATGGGGTATGTTGTAATTATTATAACCCAATATATTACTCTTTAAAAAATATTTAAAAAAATTAATTTACAAGTATTTAAACAATTAATTTTTTTTTTTAGTTTTTTGCTTCTATTTTGACTCTATTAGTGATATATATACAAGCGTTTACAAATAATAATTAATCAAAAAATAACAACTAATACATACTATATATAATACATACAAAATATTTAAATATCTAATGGACAGTAATATTCAGTACGTACATTTTTCATGAATTTTTAATAAATATTTTCCAAATATTTGACAGTTATTTCTTAAATTAATTTTTCACAGGAATATATTGTAACATATAAAACTAATTTTTTTATCTTATCTTTTTTAAATGATTGGTTTTATCTCTCTCACATCCATTTATATTCGTAGTAATTATTTGGCCTATGCAAAGATAATTTTATATATTTAAAAAATATTCTACCATTTCTAAATTTGCTACAAAAATCATAATTGAGATTTGTACATATAAAGATAATATAAAAAAAGCAATAATTGTACGTAAAAATATACATTTAAACAAAAAAACAGAATTACAAAATAAAGCAGAATTACAAAAAATATTTCATTATTACGCTATCTTTTAATATCAATTACTGGAATATTATACATCATATTTCATATATATACATTTGTTATTTAATAATTTTTTAAAATACTTATATACTTTATTGTAAAACTATTAAAATAATAGAAAGAATAAATATTATACATTAATAAAATCAATTTTTTTCATTAATTATTTGTTTCACTTCATAAACCTATTTACTTTGCGTAAAAACAGGCAAGGAACTAAACAATTGCCCTATTTGCTTACAATGTAAAATTCAGTGGATCGATTATTCCAATATATGTAAGTGTAGCAATTACAATTATGGGAGATCCACTACCGTCGTCCTACTATTGTCGATCAGAAAAGTATAGTTCGAAATTCACAATGGTGAAAAGCATTCGATCCATTTTATCGCCACTTTTGTTAATCAGTTCGGTGTGCGGTTTGAGGATTATCGAGTTTTCTGCGGGATATCCAAAACTTTGGTTCAATCTCCTCTACATTTCACTATTGTGGTCGGTTTATTGTTTTTTCGCAATAGATAAAGCAATATCTTTTATACCTGATGAATCCGCAGATTATATTATTTATGTTTCATTGAACATTTATACAGTTTTGTTATCAATACTTCTCGGAATATATCATTATAAGGTAGGAAAATGTTAAGTATTAATGTGTGCACATTAATATTCTTTTATCTCAATTATATTACACAAATGGCTTTCATAAAGTAATTTTGAAATCCTCGATATATTTGTACATTCTTACAATATTAACTATTGTTAAAAGATTTTATAATAAAAAGTGATCAAATAAATAAATATGTAAATTATCTATTATTTTTTAAATTTTCTTAAATAAATATATAAATTTTTGTTAACAGATTTATTTCACAATATGTTCAATAAAGTTTATTTTTTAATTTTATTTAATTCCTTTATTAATTTAATGCAATTATTATTAAAGATATATTCAAATGCTATCGTATTTTTTTTTAACAGTGACATCTTTACATCAAGTTTTTAATTAGATAATATTTATAAATTGTATTCGATTTTTTGCATAAGAAATTTAGAAACTGTTTAAAGAAGCTCGCTGTTGTGGATGACACATTGAAGAAACTCGGAACAACGACCGATTATGAAAAATTAAATAAAAGAACGATGTGGATTATCTTAGGCTGGTTAGTAATAGTTTCATTATTAAACTATTGCGATTACATGCGATGGCGAGATATGTATGATGCTCTAACATCCGTCTATGCAACGCTTGTACTAAACTATTGTTCCGATATCAACATTATTGAAGACCTGATTTTTGCAAATATTCTTGGGTTCGTAAATACTTTCACAAATGATGTAAAATTAACACATATAAAAATTATTTTAGCAATCTGTATATAAATCAATATTAATGTTTAAGAAAAATTAGGTACTTTTTACGAATTATATAGTATATATTTTTATACATTTCTGCATTATTCATTAAATCTCATCTAATCTCTTCTAAAATTAGATACTTAGGATTGAAATTTGATCAAGTCAACGAATATTTTCACAAATTGGCAACAGAAAACGTATGTGAGCAAACTTGGAAAAGTCCTACGTTACATTCGCAACAATGCAAACTTTCGAATGCTCCAAGCAGTAAACATATGACGTGGATCGTAATGTAAGTATAAATCTAGTCATTGTTATGTAACAATTTTACATAGTAAAATTTATCATGATTATGCAGACATCTCCATCTGGAGTTACAAAAAATATCTCGCGAAATAAACTCGATATTTGAAATACAAATGACTTGGAAGATGGTATGTTATTTCGGTTTCATAGCGGAATTCTTCCGTGAATTTTTCACTACGATATTCGTCAGGTATTACATCATTAATAAAAGAATCTTCTTCGTCGCTGTAATCATATTATGGCTCTTTTGGTATATCTCCAGAGTTGTCCTGATCAATTATATGTGCGAGAGAGTTAGCGCAAAGGTATCGATTTTACATTCAAACTCAAAAATCAAAATGCATCTTAATTCATGCCAAATTTCACAATATTGCAATTAATATCAACTTCCAATTTCTAATTTTAGGCAAATGCGACAAGTAACATTATAAATAAGATATTATGTTTCACTTGCGATGTCGAAATAAGTGAAAACGTAAGTTTCAACATAAAATCAAAAGATGTTACTGACTAAATTAAACTTTAAGTTAAGTTTTAGCATAAACTGAAAGGCAGCAATTAAATTAAATATTAAATTATCTATTATTTAATGCAGGTCTTACAATTTTTATTACGAATAACACAAGCGCCACTCGGGTTTTGCGGTTTTAGATTCTTTCAATTTGGATATAAATTTCTTTACAAGGTGTGTTATTAATTTTTCATTATCAACAAATAACTACATACATACAGACTATTTAAAAAGTCAATATTAATTTCTTTTTTTTTTAGTTCATCGAATCTATTTTGACACTTGCAATTATATTAATACAAGCAGACAGATTTAAGCACGCATTAAAAAATTTTAATTGAATACGATATAAAAATAAGAATTGATTTAATAAAATGCGATACGTAATATTATTCTTTCAGTTAAGTTCATTAATATTTATATATTTTCTTGTTCAGAATTAATATTCTTTTGCAGAAACTGCAAAATAAGATATCTTTCATCTTATTTTTACGTCTTATTTTTATCTTTTTCATTACTTCTCTTGCAATAGGTTTTTTCTTCATAAAAGCAGTTTTATATATTTCATTATATAAAAAAAATGTAAGTTATTACTAAGAAATAATAATGCCAGTAATAAAGAAATATAATTCGATTTGTCCCATTTACATTACATTAATTATTACCTGAGATAATTTAATGCTAATTGGATGCGGAAGCTGACAAAAGAAATAAACAAATGTAATTAATTAATTAATTAATTAATGGATTGCACATAGTCAGATGAGTTCATTAACTCCACGTTTGTAAGTTTATTGTAGATATAATTAATATTATTACATTTTTATCCCTCTCAAAAGCATTGTTCTCGAGAACATCGTTAACTCATCGTCATTAAAGTAAATTCAATCTGAATGTTGCACAGTAATAATAATTACCTGAACATTGCGTCAATTCACATAATATCGTATGAATAAAGACTTTCATAAATTTTGGTTATAAATTCACGCAACACATAATATTACAAATACTATAGATAAAATTAACGTAAAAGTATAATATTAGTATAAAACTCACAACAAGTATCTTTCTGAAACTGTGTAATAATTAAATTTTTATTGTTATTATGAATAAAAAGCGTAAGAAACTTCGTCATGTGCGCGTTGTATCAAAAGTCGATAACACACCTCCACATTTCAAGGCATCTGTTTATTTGAAAGCTCATAATTTGAAACATGATGCTCTACGAGTTAAAGAAATAGATAAAGAGAATATAAAACTACTAAAGAAGATAAACATAATTCATCGATTAGGGGTTAGTATTGTTATATTTTACTTTATTATAAAAGTAATACAATTTTATATATTATATATTAAAGCTAATAATTTATATATAATTTATATGATTTATTATAAAAATTTATTCCATTTCATTTATTTTTAGATAATATTAATCTATATATATGTGATAAGAACAAATAAAACATTAACTACGTTAAACGTTTATTTCGTTTTTAGGGATCTGTGGATTGCTGGGCACCGGATGTCAAATATAAATCGAAATTTGGGGATCAAGAATGTAGAAACCATATAATTATGCAAAAAAATAAAATTCTATTGAAGAAAATCTGTCAAGCAGAAAGTCAATATCCCACCCGCATGTTTTTAAAGAACTGGAAGAGACTGCATGAAGCAGTAGAGCATCGTGCAAAGTTATTTAATTATAGTATATATTTAGAAATAGAGTTTTGAGTAGAAACAGCTCGGTTTACACTTTTAGTTTGCAAAATTTGCATTTCGCAAAAAACGTGTACTTATCTTTCTATATTACACAGATACATTTCAGTGATTAAAAAACTGTCCGTCATATCAGATGTACAAAAGCAATTATCTGAGAAAAGTCAAACGAAATGTTTCTTCGACATTGGACTTAAAGAAGAAAATCAAGACTTAGGGCGTATAGTGTTCGAACTGTATGACAGTATCGTACCACGTACATGCGAGAACTTTGCAGCTTTCTGCCGCGGAGTAAACGGATTGTCATATAAGTACATAAATTACATTATATACGTATATTATATACAAAAAAGAAGTCAATTAAAAAGTTGTGCATAATAATATCGTGTTTGAGATTATCCCAAAGTTTAAATTTATTAGCGTTTAAGCGTGTGTTTTTAAATCTAAGGTTTTTGAAATCATTTAGTATAAAATTTATAATTTATAATTTATTTAGATACACTCCATTCCATCGTATTGTTTCTGGGTACTGGTGTCAAGGAGGAGATGTCACGAAGTTTAACGGTACCGGCGGTACCTCCATATATGGTGACTCATTCGAAAAGGAAGACTCTAATCTACGTCATACAGGACCCGGCATCCTATCTACTTGCAACAATGATGACGGCAAAACTGATTGCAAATTCAATCTCACGTTTAAATGCTTAAGAACTGTAGACGGGAATAAGACCGTTTTTGGCCGAGTAATAGATGGAATGAAGAACATCTACAAGGTAATTTAAACTTTACTTGAATAACATGTCTTGTGCAGTAATGCAATGCCATCAGCCAGTACTGCTTATTTAATTATGTACACCGACTTGTTGACAGGAAAGAAACGGTCTCTCTTATTATTTTTTCGATATACAAGTAAAACTTTAGTACCACAAATAAATAGTATTCTGTACCAAGAAAATTACAATTAAATATTACGATACGTATGTTTTCTTTTTATGCTTCAGTTTCATCGAAATTTAACTAGTTAGATTGTCTTCAATGTATATTAAATTAAGAAAATATATAAACAATTCTAAAAGTTTATAATAATGTAATAATTTAATCGATTATGTTATTTCAAAAAAAGATATAAAAGTTAGAGTTTCAACGTATGTTTCTTTGCTCTGTACAAATGAGTCTTATTTCTTCATTCTTATACAGATATCTCCTTTCTCTTAGTTCTATGAGCCTTATTTATTTATTCTGATCTCCATTCCCTTAGTTAAATTTTGTTTTAACTTTTCCAATATATATTTTTCATTATTACTCACAGAAATTTCATGTATCTATATGAATCTATATGTAATGTAAATAAAATGTGAACATTGTGTTGAACTTGAACGTTCAATGATAGTATGAAAAATTAGTCATATCTACAAAATAGTTAATTCTTTCTTTTTTCAACTAAAATATATATAACTAAAATATATGAATTGTAACTAATGCTACTTCAAGTTTCAGTGAATTATGTATTTCCATAAAATACATAGCATAAATACAAACACTATTGTCTTGACGCATATAGAATTTATGACAGCTTTTATGTTATCGTTACCATTAACATGGAGCTTTATGTTTATTGATCATGTAATGTCACTGGAACATATGTCGCCATCTAGCGAAGAGCTTGCAAGTTACATACAAAGACAAATTTCGATTTTCCTTTCCTTATGAGAAAAGAATATTCTACTACAAATTAAATTATTTACATTATTGTACTTTATTAAATTGTATTTAACGTAAAATAGAATAATATAAATAATTTATGTTTATAATTTTTATCTATTTCTGAGCTTTTAGCATCAACGGTAATTTTATTATATAAAATTAAAAGTTAATCAAACCTATTACAATAAAGGCCTATGAGAGCTAACACGCATGTCAGTGTGTAATAATTTTTTACAATATCCAGTCACACACGAACTGTGCGCCGCATAATCGTCGGACTTAAAACACAGCTTATTGCATAAGGCCGGAATTGTAACAATTGAATTGACTAGCAATTTAACACGCATTTATATAC
>NW_012047165.1:0-1175 GCF_000956235.1 Wasmannia auropunctata
TGTGCTCTTCCTAACGGTTGTAATTATAATAATACAAGCACAAGCAAATAAGTGAACTGCAGCAAAATTTATAAAAAATAGTTTAATGATAAGCTATGTATAGCTGTGATCAATTGCAACGTAGTCAAACGGGATGCTTCCTGTTGTTGTACTGACGGTAACTTTTATATGTCTAAAATGTTATTTTAGATATGGTACAAAACAGAATGTAACTAGTTGCATTGCAATTATAGTTATTGATTTAGGAAAGATAACTAGTTACATAAGTAGATACACAAAAAGAATCTAGATAGTAACTATATACTTATAAGATACCTAGCTTACAACACTGATAAGTTAATTAAACATTAATTACGACAAATTTATCTTGTAAAATTTGAAATTATAGACATCTTCATTTGGAGTTACACAAAATATACCGATCAGAGATGGACTCAATATTTGGAATCTAAAAGACTTTTAAAATGGCGTGCTATTTTAACTGGATAGTGATTGACTACGTATAATTTCCTCCACAACATCTTGATAATTATGTAAAATCTAATAAAATAGCGTGTGTTGTTCTATATCTTTGAATTATTCATATATGTCTGTTCATTATCTAATTACTGAAATAGTCGGTATCAAGAAACTATTAGATCAATTTTCACATAACTTGATACATAATAAATTTTCGATGATGCTCATTCCGATTCTGAAGTCAAAAATTCGAAATTAAAAATAGCGGACCCAATATGGGCAACGTAAAAATGGACAAAAGCTGCAAATATTATTCAATTTTCATTGAATTTACAACATAAAGATTTTTGATGGTGTTCTTTCTGATTTTGAGGTCAGAAATAGTATATTGAAAGTGGTAGACTTAAAATCGCGAAGATGAAATAATAAAAAGTTAGAAAATTATTCGACTTTTAGAAAATTTATCTTAAACTAAGATAATTATAACAGTCATTGAAATTTGAGATCAAGAATGTGAAGGTCAAATTGCAGATGAATCCAATATGGCGGACATAAAAGATACAAGAAGGATAAATATCACTCAAAATTTATAATTCGCAGCATTGGATCCGCTATTTTAAATTTTATAATTTGGAAGTCAGATTCGAATTCAGCAACCCCAAAAACCTTCATAATCAGTACTAAATTTTCCATAATTGACTCTTGTAGCAACCTTC
>NW_012047166.1:0-483 GCF_000956235.1 Wasmannia auropunctata
AAAAAAGTGAAAGTAGGTTATAGGAGAATAATGATAGAAGATGTAATGTATAAATGAAATAACGCGGTAGAGGAGCTGGAGGTTTTTCGGGGATAAGACGAGGAGAGAAAAGAGGTGAAAGGGAGCCCGGAGGGAAGGCGTGTAAAGATAAGGCAGGATTAAACCCATACAGCACACTAATGTTGAATCAACATCTCAGAAATGTTGAATTGCAAGATTGCAAATGTTGCAGCAACATCGCAAAATGTAGATTCAACGTTGAAAAGACATTGCAGAAATGTTTAATGTCCCTTGAATCTATGTCTTAGAGACACTGCAATTCAATATTAATTCAACATTAATTCAACGTATAAGCAATGTAATAATTTAATTCGCACAGAATAATAATATTTGTTAAATATCTATTCGATTTTTATGAAACCAAAATAAAAACCATTTAAAAATGTAAAAAAAAATAATTTACGTTTACAGTGTTTCCAAGAA
>NW_012047167.1:0-364 GCF_000956235.1 Wasmannia auropunctata
GTTATTATATGTATTGAGGTTTATGTATAATTATAGTAAATTAATAGTAAAAAGTAAAAAGTGCAGTTAAATAGCGCGCGCGAAGCGCGCGTCTGTAATGCTAGTATTACAAAAAAAAAATTATTAGGACTTGGTTAGGAGCAGTGAGATATATAATATACTGGAGTGAGCCTTGGGGTGGTGGGGATAGCCGAACTGTGCAACAGTAGTGCGAAAATGACAACCATGCAGCTTGGGGATATCTGCCTCACTTTAACTGACATTATTAAAGTGTGGCAGCAATCCCCAAGCCGCATGGCTGTCACTCTCGCACAGCGGCTACCCCCACCACGCGTTTTCTTAGGGAAGGCTCACTCCAGTATGT
>NW_012047168.1:0-361 GCF_000956235.1 Wasmannia auropunctata
CCTGATAACTCAGCTTTTAGGCAAGCTAGAACAATTTCTTATGCCATTTTAAAGGGAATATTTTCGGCTTTAAAACTAATGTGGTGACGTTTCTCGCCTCGTTGTTGCTTTGCTCACAAAAGGCTGCAATGTCATAACATTTTTAAGACTCAAACACTCTCTGCTTCTGATTTTTATGAAAAAAACAGTTTATTGGGACGAAAAAATCTTACTTAGGCCATTTTAAAGTAGAGATCTCACCCTTCAAAACGCGCTAAAGAACAATGTCCTGCGATTCCTGGAAGCCGAGATATTGGTTTCTGAAAATCGACAAAATTTGCAGTTTTTAAAGTGCTCCCCTAATTTTTTTGCGTAGTGTATA
>NW_012047169.1:0-760 GCF_000956235.1 Wasmannia auropunctata
AAGTGAGATTTTTCGTCCCAATAAACNCGTTTTTTTCACAAAACCAAAAGCAGAGAGTGTTTGAGTCTTAAAAATGTTATGACATTGCAAAGCAACGAGGCGAGAAACGTCACCACATTAGTTTTGAAGCCGAAAACATTCCTTTTAAAATGGCATAAAGAAAATTGTTCTAGCTTGCCTAGGAGCTGAGTTATCAGGTTCCAAAGTAGACCCTGTTTTTTGCAAGATTTTGATCAAGTACTGCCGGCATTCGATGTGCACCACGAGAGAAGGTTACTCGGTCGGAATTTGCACATTATTGTGGTGTGTGTGTGTGTGTGTGCGTGCGTGCGTGCGTGCGTGCGTGCGTGCGTGCGTGCGTGCGTGCGTGCGTGCGTGCGTGCGTGCGTGCGTGCGTGCGTGCGTGCATGTAGGTGTGTGTGTGCGTGTGCGTGTTCGTGTGTGTGTCACAGCAGAGATAAGGACCCCACGGTTCGTCACTCTCGTGGTATTTAATGACTCCAAACCCTCTCGTGTGTGTGTGTGTGTGTGTGTAGTTGTGTGTGTATATGTATGTGTGAGTATGTGAGTGTGTGTATGGATAAGTGACGATTGGTTGTGAAATGCGGATGGGTGGATAGGTGTATATGCGCATACTACTCAGTATGAGGTATTCCGCCCCTTCGGCGTATCACCTCAAACAGTCTATTCCTCATACTGATACATCTACTGATTTCATCTTGAGGAATTTCCTGCCAAATTTCTTAAAGAATTCTTTCGA
>NW_012047170.1:0-430 GCF_000956235.1 Wasmannia auropunctata
GATTATTCTTTTCGACTGCGATTGGTCCATTTCTTACGGCTTAAGACTTCCTACATCTATTGTATTTTGGGACTAATGGTGCGTTTCCACTGAGCGCGTCGTGTTATCCGAATTGACCAAGCAAAACATCTCATTTTATTGCGTAATTTATTGCGTAATTGCGCGAGATTCTGGATTTCATATAAAAAAAGATTATTTTATCTCTAGAATGTCGAGTAACCTAATCGATGTCTCGCGCAAGGAGTCGCGCGGCAAATGATGCAATAAAATGGGATATTTTGGTCGATTAGTCGTGACCTTTGAGTATATAGATACCTGGAGGTGGAATGCCTTTGTTCTCTGCAGGCCGCAAGCGAGTCCAAGAGTGGCAAGGAGTGCGAGAGAGAAAGGTATACGAGCGATACCACGTGATACCACAGTATAACCAGTA
>NW_012047171.1:0-860 GCF_000956235.1 Wasmannia auropunctata
CGTTGTATTGAAAAATTAATCTAACTCTATTCGAAACTGTGCACATTCTGTTCCAATTGAATCGTACACAACGCTACACTTTGTGCATTCCTGTGTGCGTTTGTGTTAAAATGTGATAAGCAATTGGAAAGCACCCAATGAGAGTAGTAAGCCGTAAAGCCCGTACTATTAGACTAAAGATTGAGATTGAGATTGGAATGAAATTTGACCAATTAAAACAAAGTTCACTAAATTTGAGATTAGTTTTTCTTCTTCTAATTGGTTAAATTCCAATTCAATCTCAATCTCAATCTTTAGTCTAATACGGGCTTAAGCCGTAAGAAATTGAGCAATCACAGTTAAATATGAGAAGAATAATTGACTGTGATTGGTCAATTTTTTACGGCTTACGACTTACTACCAAAGAGATTATTATACATAGAGTAGAAGAGACATAGCGGCCTCTTTGAGTGGAAACGTGAGCTAATAGAAAGAGAAAGAAAATGGTAGAGCGAAGGATACATCCATCTTTTATCTTTTTCTCTCAAGCACGATTGAACAAGGATGCAGATGGGCGACTCGTTTTTTGTCTTTTTTTATGTGCTCACGCATTCTTATCTGGCTCCTCTACACCTTGCTTACTACTTTCATTGTAGATGGACCTTAAGTCCCGAAATACAATAGGTGTAGGAAGCCATAAGCCGTAAGAAACTGACCAATCATAATCGATTATTCTTTTCGACTGCGATTGGTCCATTTCTTACGGCTTAAGACTTCCTACATCTATTGTATTTTGGGACTAATGGTGCGTTTCCACTGAGCGCGTCGTGTTATCCGAATTGACCAAGCAAAACATCTCATTTTATTGCGTAATTTATTGC
>NW_012047172.1:0-417 GCF_000956235.1 Wasmannia auropunctata
CCGATTGCACGGTGTCCGACTGAACGGTGTCCGTTTTCTCGTGTCCAATTGAACGGTGTCCGTTTTCCCGTGTCCGACTGCACGGTGTTCGATTGAACGATGTCCGACTGAACGGTGTCCGTTTTCACGTGTCCGATTGAACGATGTCTGTTTTCCCGTGTCCGACTGCACGGTGTCCGATTGCACGGTGTCCGAATGCACGGTGTCCGATTGCACGGTGTCCGATTGCACGGTGTCCAATTGCACGGTGTCCGATTGCACGGTGTCCGACTGAACGGTGTTCGTTTTCTCGTGTCCGATTGAACGGTGTCCGTTTTCCCGTGTCCAATTGAACGGTGTCCGATTAAACGGTGTCCGATTGCACGGTGTCTAATTGAACGGTGTCCGATTGAACGGTGTCCGAGTGCAAGGTGTCCG
>NW_012047173.1:0-517 GCF_000956235.1 Wasmannia auropunctata
ACGTACGCGAAGAGGAAGGAAAAAGAAAAAAGAATATTTTTTAAGATTAAAAATACTAAAATATGTTTATTTAAAAATTGTATTATAAAATTTATGATATAAAAGAAATCCGCCTGTCCGTCGCCATCTGCAACAGACAAAGGAAAGAATATTTTTAAAAAATGCGAAGAGAAGAAAGAAGGATAGCTAGCAAAAAATACTCACGTTAATTGTAGAAGCAAACGGTTCTCGTATCCGACGCCACGTCGAGGATGACGCGCAGCGGCGCCTCCTCCCGCGGGCTCGCCGGTGCCTGTGGGCTGTCCTCCTGCGAGCTCGCATCCTCGCGCGGACCCTCCACCTGTGGGCTCCGCGGCGCCTCCTCGCGCTGCGGGCCCTCCTCCTCCCTCGGAGGCGTCCTCGCATCCCAAGGTACCTCAAACTGCGGATTTACCATCACCCACGGAGGCATCCTTGCCCTCGTTTCGTTGTCATCATCGAACTTCCTCGTCACCGTCATCGTCACTACTCAGAATGT
>NW_012047174.1:0-368 GCF_000956235.1 Wasmannia auropunctata
TCACACTCCGTGGGTACAAGGTACTTGCTTATGCTTCAGGATAACGGCCTACTATGTAAGCACTCATTATCCTGAAGCGAGGAACAGGCTGAGGACCTCCCACGGAGTCATACATATACCGGGCGTGGGTGTTTCTTTCTTACGAGATTTGTCGTGGCGCCTGCGGCGCCTAGCGGCGGCGCCGCGCACCACTCTCGTCACTTGGCGGGCGCGCGCGGGCTCGGCGCGCGGGCCCGAACGCGCGTACATTATTGTTAGCGTACCGCTACAGCACTCCCTTGCCAGTGGGAAACCCACGATTATGATAGGCCTGCTTGGAACCGATCCGGGAAGTGGACTCGTCGTCCGGATCTCGTGGTCCTCGTGGA
>NW_012047175.1:0-457 GCF_000956235.1 Wasmannia auropunctata
CAAATAAAAAATAAAATAAAATAAAACATGACATGAATTAAATAAAAATAAGGAATGATATAAGTAAAATAAATAAATTCAAATAAATAAACAAATATTATATAAAATGTGAATCAAATAAAAAATAAAATGAAGTAGAACATGATATGAATTAAATAAAAAAATAAGTAATGATATAAGTAAAATAAATAAAGTCAAATAAATAAACAAATATCTAAAATATGAATCGAATCAAATAAAAAATAAAATGAAATAGAATATGATATTAATTAAAAAAAAAGGAATGATATAAGTAAACTATATATCAAATAAAGAAACAAATAAAGAATGAAACAAATAAAATAAAATGCAATGAAACAAAAATAAAATGTAATAAAATAAATAAAAAATAAATATTAAAATGTAAAGTAAAAAAGACAAAATAAAATAGATCGGAAGAGCACACGTCTGAACTCCA
>NW_012047176.1:0-517 GCF_000956235.1 Wasmannia auropunctata
TAAAAATGTGAATCAAATAAAAAATTAATAAAGTAGAACATGATATGAATTAAATAAAAAAATAAGTAATGACATAAGTAAAATGAATAAAATCAAATAAATAAACAAATATTATATAAAATATGAATCAAATCAAATAAAAAATAAAATGAAATAGAACACAATAAGAATTAAAAAAAAATAAGGAATGATATAAGTAAACTATATATCAAATAAATAAACAAATAAAGAATGAAACAAAAATAAATGTAAAAAATAAATAAGAAATAAATGTTAAAATATAATAAGAAAGTGAATGTCTACGTCGTCGCCGTCGATCTTAGTGATGTTATACGATTCATTTTTTCAATAAAATAAAATAAAATGTATGTATATAAATTATATAAAATATGAATCAAATCAAATAAAAAATAAAATAAAATAAAACATGACATGAATTAAATAAAAAATAAGGAATGATATAAGTAAAATAAATAAATTCAAATAAATAAACAAATATTATATAAAATGTGAATCA
>NW_012047177.1:0-672 GCF_000956235.1 Wasmannia auropunctata
CTCGTTTCTCTCACGACTTTCTCGTCTGTTTCTCTACTCTCTCGTCTCTCTTTCACAACTCTCTTGTGGTCAGCGTCGAGGAAGTGAGTGTCTACGTGTTTGCTGTCGAGAAATTAAGTGTCTAGGTATCGTCTGGGTCTTCGCTGTCGAGTAAGTGAATGTCTACGTCGTCGCCGTCGATCTTAGTGATGTTATACGATTCATTTTTTTAATAAAATAAAATAAAATGTATATATATAAATTATATAAAATATGAATCAAATCAAATAAAAAATAAAATAAAATAAAACATGACATGAGTTAAATAAAAAATAAGGAATGATATAAGTAAAATAAATAAAATTAAATAAATAAACAAATATTATATAAAATGTGAATCAAATAAAAAATTAAATAAAGTAGAACATGATATGAATTAAATAAAAAAATAAGTAATGACATAAGTAAAATGAATAAAATCAAATAAATAAACAAATATTATATAAAATATGAATCAAATCAAATAAAAAATAAAATGAAATAGAACATAATAAGAATTAAAAAAAAATAAGGAATGGTATAAGTAAACTATATATCAAATAAATAAACAAATAAAGAATGAAACAAAAATAAATGTAAAAAATAAATAAGAAATAAATGTTAAAATATAATAAGAAAGTGAATGTCTACGTC
>NW_012047178.1:0-431 GCF_000956235.1 Wasmannia auropunctata
TCTGCTATATCGTTATCGTCGTCTTCTTCTTCGCAAAATTTCAATCTTGTCCCTCGTCTCTCTCCTGGCTTTCTCGTTTCTCTCGCGACTTTCTCGTCTGTTTCTCTACTCTCTCGTCTCTCTCTCACAACTCTTTTGTGGTCGTCGTCGAGGAAGTGTCTTCTTCTTCGCAAAATTTCAATCTTGTCCCTTTTTTCAATCTTGTCCTTCGTCTCTCTCCTGGCTTTCTCGTTTCTCTCACGACATTCTCGTCTGTTTCTCTACTCTCTCGTCTCTCTTTCACAACTCTCTTGTGGTCATCGTCGAGGAAGTGAGTGTCTACGTGTTTGCTGTCGAGAAATTAAGTGTCTAGGTATCGTCTAGGTCTTCGCTGTCGAGGAAGTGAATGTCTACGTCGTCGCCGTCGATCTTAAGTGATGTTATACGATTCA
>NW_012047179.1:0-564 GCF_000956235.1 Wasmannia auropunctata
GAGTTATGGCCAATAAACAAGCAAATATTTTGATGTAGATATAAATGTATATATTTTCAATTATACAATAATTTATGACGAGACGTTTCGACTTAACTTGGCCCTCTTCAGTCGTTTTTAACTACATTATACAAACTTAACGTTAATACATTTACATAAAACTTCACACGTAACTACGAGATTAACATATATTATTCGCATAAATCTCAATAACATGTTAAAAACGGAGTCAAAATGGTTTCAAAAAGGTCGATAAAGTATATTAAAATTTGTAAGTCAATGATGTAACAAATTCCTCGTTTCTTATGTGAAAATGTGTTTTGTCGATGTTGTTGACAAAACACATTCTCGCATAGGAAACGAGGAATTTATTACATCATTGACTTACGAATTTTATTATACTTTACCCACCTTTTTACAACAATTTTGGTTCCGTTTTTAACATGTTATTGAGATTTATGCGAATAATATATGTTAATCTCGTAGTTACGTGTGAAGTTTTATGTAAATGTATTAACGTTAAGTTTGTGTAATGTAGTTAAAAACGACTGAAGAGAGATCGGA
>NW_012047180.1:0-364 GCF_000956235.1 Wasmannia auropunctata
ATTGGACACAACTCGATTGGACACTACTCGTATTAAAGTTTACCTATAACATATGGCAAACTTTAATACGACTGGACCAAAAACTTTGGTCCAGTCCGTAATACGGGTTTAAACTGAAATCTAACTCCAGAAATGTCGCTGTTTTATCGATAATTTATGAGTATGTATGCGTGCGATATTGATGTAGTAGTGTGTAGGAAGAGTTCATGTTGACTACCATATCGATATCGCGTACACACATCGCAACCAATTTTCAAGCATAAATGTTGTTTATTACGCTTCCAAATCTAATTTTATCAACTTAACATCGTTTATACATGTAATTTGCAGCTCATGCTGGTATCATTTTGTACCAACAAACTGC
>NW_012047181.1:0-328 GCF_000956235.1 Wasmannia auropunctata
TCGATCGAGCAACCTACTTTCGTGGTGCACATTGAATGCGGGCGGTACTTGATCAAAATCTTGCAAAAAACAGGGTCTACTTTGGAACCTGATAACTCAGCTCCTAGGCAAGCTAGAACAATTTTCTTTATGCCATTTTAAAGGGAATGTTTTCGGCTTCAAAACTAATGTGGTGACGTTTTTCGCCTCGTTGTTGCTTTGCCCATGAAAGGCTGCAATGTCATAACATTTTTAAGACTTAAACACTCTCTGCTTTTGGTTTTTATGAAAAAAACAGTTTCTTGAGACGAAAAATCTCACTTAGGCCATTTTAAAGTAGAGGCCTTAA
>NW_012047182.1:0-478 GCF_000956235.1 Wasmannia auropunctata
TCCGTTGCCATCTGCAATCGCGGACCCACCCGTTATCGCACGTACGCGAAGAGGAAGAGGAGAAGAAAAAGAATATATTAAGAATAAAATAATAATAGTTTATTTATTTAAAATTTATTTAATATAATATATTATCATGATATATATTTAATGCACATTTATTTATGTAACGCATCATGCACAATATGATCTGACGCGTAAGCTATAAGTTCACATTCAATAAGCGACGTTTTATCATATACCTTATGCAAAATATTTATTGCATCGTCTTTATTCGCAATACAATTGTGACGTAAATAATCGACGAAATGCTTAAACTTATTACTAACGGCGTCCGTATTTTGATTTAAATTAAAGTATGCATGCTCAACGCAATGTTTGAGTTCGAATATAAAAAGCATAATCGACGGTTTTATGAACATACAAGTATCATTCAGCGTCAATTTTACAATATTTTCATTACGTATTTTTATGAGAA
>NW_012047183.1:0-403 GCF_000956235.1 Wasmannia auropunctata
AGGCGTGATCAGCTTTGAATGAAGACGTATTGAACACATCTATAATTTCGAAATTTGTGGTCTTTCACCACCTAACAAAAAATTGGCGAAAATAATCATTGGTACTATCTTAAAGTACAGACTTTGCCCTTTAAAATGAAGAAAAAAAACTTTTCTACGCCGACTATTTAGCGAGATATTGCAATTTTCAGTAATTTCTGTTTTTTTACGATTTTAGAATGATATCACCGACATTTGCGTAACCCGATGTGCACCACGGGGAGATTGCTCGGTCGGATTTTGCACATCGCGCGCGTGCGTGCGTGCGTGCGTGCGTGCGTGCGTGCGTGCGTGCGTGCGTGCGTGCGTGCACGTAATAACTTCGTATAGCATACAACTGAGTCGACAAGGCACACAGGGGATA
>NW_012047184.1:0-1211 GCF_000956235.1 Wasmannia auropunctata
TCTTATATCGCTAATTTAATATATTTAAATTAATTTCAATTACAATTAATTAACAGTTATTTGATGATACTATAATGACACTATTAACAAGTTATGTGCGTATGACGTGCTGCAACACGTTAAAATTATAAGCAAAATATGAGAAATATTCAAAGTAATAAGTTGGATATATATATATATATATGTATATATATAATCTTTTTAATTTACAAAAAAACGGGCGCGCCAAGTATGTTGTTGCTGGAGATTTTCCCACATCTTCGATTATTTTCTGTCACATAATTTGCTACTTGTTGTCAGTGCAAAAATCCCTTTTTAATTTCTAGGTTCCTCATTATATTATCTATTGCATTTTTTGTTTTTATTTTATTTTACTGCTTTGGTTCTTTGGCCAAATTTGGCTGGCCATTTGAGAAATTGACAGTGACTTGAATACTTGTGATCGCACGGTGGAGGAACAATTCCTGTTGACTCAATATGTAAGACAGAAGAATTGGTTTCGTTAATCTTGACATAGACCTCTATGTCAAAAGTATCTTTACAAACTCAAACGCTAAAATCATGGATTACTGCACACATTTGTAAGAGGACAGCAAAAAAATGATAGGGCTAAGCCTGGATCCTCCACGTTGTTTGATACCGCCTTGATTGTTACTTTTGCGATTAGTATTATAAGAAGCTAAGAAGAATTTGTAAGTTATGTTTCATATATAATGCGCTACCGCCTTCCTCTATAAAGATGACCATATTTAGGGTCGAAACGTCAGAGGTTTTTGTTCGTTGTATTGTAATTTATGAATGTATTCTTAAGTTATTGATGTGAGAATTATAATCACTTAAGCAAAGTTCACCCTGCGTTGGTTCTTTAACGCTTCTTCTTGATTTTCGAATTGTTATTCATAAGAGCCTTATCCGTTTTTACAATTTTAAGTTTTTTGAAACTCAGTTAGTCGTTTTCTAAAGTATCGATTTGAAAAGTGGAGATTTCAAGCTATAAAATGCTTTTTTTTAAATCTTGTTACGATAATTTTTCACGAAGTTGCTCTATCTTGAATTTTTTTTTTACTGAGTTATTTAACATTGAAGCAAAAATAACCTTTGTTCAATTTTTACTCAGTTTAATACTCAAGGCGTGATCAGCTTTGAATGAAGACGTATTGAACACATCTATAACTTCGAAATTTGTGGTCTTTCACCACCTAACAAAAAAA
>NW_012047185.1:0-350 GCF_000956235.1 Wasmannia auropunctata
AAAAAAAACAAGAAAACTTTGGACGACGATAGTTGTTGGTTGAGGTTCCCTCGCTCCTGTTCCAGGCAATGCTTTCAATAACCGTCTTCTGTGCATTCAGGTTCAGGCAAACAACTTCAGGGAGACCTCATTCATCGTGCACCAAAACTGAAAAATAAATCAAACACGCAGTAAACATAATAAACGTAATAACAACATTTATGCATTTATATTTGGGCTCCGATTTACTAAATTAATCGCTTTCTAAATCTTTGTTTCCCACTTTGCCAGGACACTCGGCGCGGAAATGACCCTTCTTGCCACACTCCCAGCATTCTTTCTCCTTATTTTTATTCCCGACAAATTTATTT
>NW_012047186.1:0-492 GCF_000956235.1 Wasmannia auropunctata
AAATATGGAATTAAGATTTACATAGAATATCATTAGGTGCCAAGATCCAGCCTCGACCGATTAAGGCATTCTCAATTGAATTGTGTTTATCACTTACGCGATCTATATCCTAATTATTGTTTATCATGTTTGTTATGTGCATAATATATAGTTAGAAATTGATATAGTTAGAAAATGATATAGTTAGAAAATAGATATAGTTAGAAATTGATCTTTGTTTAAAAAAAATGGAATAACTGCTAAAATCAGTTAAATTGATTTTTCGACTGAAAAAAATTGAAACCTCGCAGTTTAAACTACGCGAACTCTATAACATTAAAGTTTTATACTATTGTTTGCAGATATAAGGTCAGAGATAAGTAATTATATTTAGAAACTATTTAATATATGTCAACCGAATACATTTAAGGCCGAAAAATAAGAAAAAACCGATTTTTATTTTTTCGTCACGTTTCACCAAATAAAAAAATCTGCAAAAAATATCGAATATAA
>NW_012047187.1:0-485 GCF_000956235.1 Wasmannia auropunctata
TAATGCTTAATCGCATCGTATTGAAGATCGATTTAATTGTGATCTCACCATTCCGATTTCGGTTTATGATTGCGTTACAAGCACGAAATTAATTCGGCGCGCAGTTTAAAATGACTGAAATATAGAATTAAGATTTACATAGAAATATCATTAGGTGCCAAGATCCAGCCTCGACCGATTAAGGCATTCTCAATTGAATTGTGTTTATCACTTACGCGATCTATATCCTAATTATTGTTTATCATGTTTGTTATGTGCATGATATATAGTTAGAAATTGATATAGTTAGAAAATGATATAGTTAGAAAATAGATATAGTTAGAAATTGATCTTTGTTTAAAAAAAATGGAATAACTGCTAAAATCAGTTAAATTGATTTTTTGACTGAAAAAAATTGAAACCTCGCAGTTTAAACTACGCGAACTTTATAACATTAAAGTTTTATACTATTGTTTGCAGATATAAGGTCAGAGATAAGTAATTAA